>NW_027117496.1:0-109011 GCF_038497645.1 Lipomyces chichibuensis
AACCCTGAACCCTGAAACCCTGAACCCTGAACCCTGAACCCTGAAACCCTGAAACCCTGAAACCCTGAACCCTGAACCCTGAACCCTGAACCCGGCGCCGGTGCAGTTATGCACAGTCGGACCTTAGTCAGCAGTCGGACCGCGTCAGGGTAACAGTCGGACATCAGTCGGACATCGTTTACTATACTGAACCACGACCCTGAACCACAAGTGCCTCTTACCCTGCCTTTATGCGGCTCATTACTATGGAGCAGTCGGACAGTCGGACATGGTTCAGCCCCCTGAACCACAGCTTACATATTTAGGGAAGGCGGACTCGACTCTTCTCTCAAGAATGATCAGATACCCGTGGAGGAGGACTGTTTAATCGAGAAACGCCTTACCAAATGCTCCATTTATAACCTCAGCTCAGCTTTAAGAATATGTCGCCTGGTTTCTCAAATAAGATTCCAGATCGAAATCCTTGGACTGGACGACTTCATCTTAAAAGATGTTGAAGATTTCCTTGATGCTGGTGACCAACTAGAGCATCTTATTAGGCAGGTTCAGGAGAAATTCTCACAGATATAGGAAGTAGAGAATACTGAATACATGTACATACCACAAATACGATAGAACGCCATTTCCTCCCTATTTGAGTTTCTAGTCCCAACCCGGAGATAATAAAACCTCTGCGCTCCTCTTAGCGCACAATTATGGCACTTCCTTGTGTACCAGGTACCCAGCAACGAAGGACAAAGGAAAGAAAGTCTTAACTACTCACCTCTGTGTAGGAGATGACGCTAATACTTATCTGGCGGAAGGGCAAGTTGAATGGAAATTTAAAGCACATTTCGTCTGAATAACAATCTCTGGACCAAAATGACACCAACACCAAGTTGTCCTAGATTAGTCACTCCATACTTTTAGCGGGTTACATACGTTAACTTACGTGTGCCTTACTTCTCCTCGTTTCACGGCCGCAGCGTGCTGCAGCACGCGTACTTCCAGTATTTCACGTGACTATGACTCACATCTAGGCAAACACGTAAGCTTTTCCAATAATAAACACCTGGTCAAAAAATTATGCACAGCCTCTGTACAAGATAAAATCACCTGCAGGTTCAACAGGCATTTGAAAGCCCAATAGAACACCACCCCATCGATTTCAGCGGTATACAATACAACACAATTGTTGATTTATTCATTTTTGAAGTCGTGATTGTTCATGAAGGCCAGTGTTAAAGTTACCCAGCTATGATTTCAGGGAGGTGCTTTTGGAGGGGTAGCCGTTGACCCCACCGTGTTTGATATGTTAACCGCCGTTTACGGTTTTTCTTTTTCTTATTGTTACTGTTATTTTCAACTTCGGACCATCATAATGCTCAACACTCATCTTTTGATATAATTTCAACCGGGCAATCATCCTAACCTATTGCTTGCATGTTTCATGGTTTGGCCATCGTTCAAAAATCCTATGTTTGATGCCCGCTTTAATCTAGTTTTGACAATAAATGTTGCGATTACCAGCTTAGATTTCTCCACACGGCCCAAGAAGGTCCCACTTATTTCCCGCGATATCTAAAAACACCGCGACATTTCCATATTCTTCAACCCTGGGCTCTGTTGTAAACTGAATACCGTGACTACAAAGCCGATTGTAGGTCGCTTGAAAATCATCAACACGCCAGAATAGACCTACACGGCCAGCAAACTGTCGGCCCACAGTAGCACACTGTTCAGGACTATCGGCTCGAGCTAGTAGAATCCCTGTTTGGGGTAGGCTGCCTGGTGGACGGACAACAACCCACCGCTTTGGGCGGCCGTCTGTTGCAAATGACGGTTTATCCTCAACCAGAGCAAACCCGAGTTTGTCAATAAAGAAGGACATAGCTGGAGCATAGTCATGCACTATCAGGGTGACCAGTTGCAGTGAAGACATGGCACCAAGCAAGAGAGGCGGTTGGTGTATAAACTTGGAGTAGTAATTCTGCCAAATAGGAAGCCCAGAAGGTTCAAAAAAAGGGCTGATAGACTCTGTATATTATTGCAAGAGAAATTAGAACAAGTAACTAAGTGGATTCGAAAGAGACATAGCACTCTGGTGGGATAGGATAGGCGGACTCGGGGATACCGCTGGTATAGTTTTCACTTGCAGCAAACACGAGTCGCCCCACCGACTCTAAAAGGTGAACCCACCGCCTGTGATGAGGACTACGGTAATCTTAATAAATTTCAGCATTAATCATTATTTCCATTGTGAGACCAACCGCTCTCCCAGCTATTCACAAAGGCCTTCCGCCTCAATCACCCCACTTCCAGAAATTTAGTGCCTTGGCATTACCCGCCATGTTTTATTCTGGAACTTTCGATTATTTACATTGACATCGCATTACATACAGGCACCAGTCCACCACCCCCCTGCAGAACTTCTGATCTCAATTCTTCCACAGCTAGGCTTGCAGAAGCTGCTTAGGTGTTTCAAATGGCGCCAAATCTGGCAGCATCTCAGCATGAGCTCATTCGAGACATGATCTTAAGCAAGTCATTGACTACTGCCTAAATGGCTGATGTAGCCGGCTGTAGTGAGCGCAGCATCCGACTCATTCGTTCGAACCTGCGATGTTTCGGCAGTGTCAAGGCACCTCCAAATGGTGCCGGCCGACCGCGGACAGTGACCCCGCCTATGTTAGATGCGCTTCGTGAGCATCTCCTCGAAAAACCAGATCTTTACCTAGAGGAAATGGTAGTATTCCTGTGGGATGAATTCAGCGGTTTAGTGTCAACTGCCAGTATTAGGAGGGCACTTAAATCTGTGGGATGGTCTAACAAAGCGGCCCCGTCGGGTCGCCCAACAGCCCTAATGTGGATCTGCGGGACTACTATCTCCACAACCTGTCAGATTTTCGTTCATACCACCTTATTTATATTGATGAGTCAGGATGCGATAAGCGGATTGGATTTAGGCGTACAGCTTGGTCCCCTGTTGGAGTAACACCAGTGCTGACCTCTCGGTTTCGTCGTGAACAACGATATCAAATCCTGCCAGCGTATGCTCAGGACGATATTGTTCTTGCGCGTGTCTTCCAGGGATCCACTGATGCATCGATATTTGAAGATTTTATTGAACAGCTGCTTCATCACTGCGGGAGGTGGCCAGAGCCCAAATCTGTGCTAGTAATGGACAATGCATCTTTTCATCATACGGAGTGCTTAAGAACAGATGTGTAGCGACGCCGGAGTGAAGTTGATGTACATACCAACGGTTCGGGGAATTAGCAATCACTCTCCAGGAACTCGGGCAGAGAAGCTGGGGACTCGAGATGTGTTCCCTGGATTAGCAACGGTTCGGGGAATTAGCAGTCGCTTTCCAGGAACTTAAGATGCATTCCTGGAGCTCTATGCATTGTCGAATCCGTTTCCAGGGCCAATTCCCATGGGCATGAACAGGATTCATGGGTCATATTTTTGATCTGTCTTACATATCCGTAACAAAATGTATTAAAAGTAGAATACTATTTTATCTCTTTCTACTGGAGTGAAAATCTAGTATCCTACTATGGATTTATTGTTGTTGGCCGAGACAGATATATAATTACCATTCCAGGGCTGGCAATACACAGCAACCTTCAAGCCTAAATCAGTGATCTGCAGAATACTTTCTATTTCAATGCAAAAGTAGGGGCAAACCCCGGCAACCGATGGTGACACAGCCAGATGGAAACCTCATATCGAAGTGGCCAAGGTACTTAACTTTGTCGTCAAGACGAAAAAACTCTCAGTAGAGAGCTATGGGAACAGGAACTGTAAGAAAGACTAAATATTTATGCATGTATATGCAGGGGTAACTAGAGCTCCGAAAGGAATAAAGGAATGCGAATATGGGTTTAGGTGCGAATATGAATATAGGAATAATTTTATTCGCGCGAATATGACCCATATTCATATTCGCACAATATTATTCATATTATTCATATTTCTTTCCGAGGTAACCAAATCAGGTTAGCGTGATACACAGTTACCGTGTAGAACTAGTGTATGTATTAATTTCTAGTATCATACAGAGCATACAAACAGCAGACATTGTTCTGTCTTCTCTTTGTTTCATTGTACCTGAAGAAATGTAAGCGCATGTTCTCTGTCAGGGAAAAAGGTATTATCAAGGCTGTAACCGGTGACAGGAAGCATTTCCGAGTTCCTCAGACGGATTTCTGACACAGAATCAACTGTACAAAAACCTAGGTCCACTTTAACCGCCAGGTTAAGCTCATTATATATATTTTCATATCTCCTCTCAACAATCAACTTCTATCTCAAGCTGTATAACTCGATCAAATGTGGTCAGTCTCCCGCCAAATTTGGCAATATTAATCATCAGGTCGATTGACACGTAAAACGCGCTTCATAAACAACATAGCAGATTTCTGATGTGGAAAAGTCGTGTTTGTTTACCCTGAGTGTTCGGCTTCGAGGAACGTTGGGACCAAATTTATTATAGGTCATATTCCAGCTTTGTTGCGACTACCACGAGAACTCAACCTCCAACAAACACCTAGAATGACTCAAAAAACATCGTCTTTGTCCTCACTTTTCCATCTGTTTAATTTCGAGCCAGAGATAATAGTGGATCTTCCAGGCGATTGAGATAGGCTTGAGGGATTCAACCGTGTCGTAGAATGGCTTCTCTTCAGAATCCATCCCAACGTACAACTCGAAATGTTCCTCGTCGTGACTACTACGCATTGGATAATGGAATAGACAGTCTCCTTCCAGTACAGTCGGTGGAAGAATCTTCAGAACCAGAGACTCACGTTCTCTCTCTAGGAACCGAGTCGACCCCATCTAGTAGCCCTTCGCCATTTGAGACCGTCACAGGTTCTGAACTCGTCGCCACCTCGGTTGAATCCTGCGACATTAGCATCCTTGGACGTGGCCAGTGATCTTTGCGGTTCTGAGGCACCCAAAAGAAGGAAGGACAAGTCCTATAGTAGCTGGACACTCGAGCATTTCTGGGTGACAATCTGGAGCCGGAAGGGTGGCCCGAAAGGAACGACCGGCTGCTCGTGTGCAAGCGGTGCAGCTGGTCGTCAACGGACTCTGCACGCCACGGATCCACCTCCAATCTGTTGACACATCTTCAGACGAGACACCGCATCAAGTCCGGGTCAGTGGCATCCTTTACTGAAAAGATTATGTCGTTGGACCAATTCATTCGTCCCTCTAAGCTGGATATGGAGCAAGCGCTTGTTCAATGGGTCGTTCAAACGCGACAGCCCTTCACCGTTGTCGAGCATCCCGCCTTTAAGGCCATATTCCAAGCCAGCGAGGCGGATCTTCCTATCAAGACCGCCGACACCCTGTGTAACCGGGTTCAAAATAAGTTTGTTGAAGGTAGGAACCGCCTGAAGCAAGAACTGGCAGAGAGTTGCCGGACGGTTGCGCTTTCTCTTGATATCTGGACATCCGAAAATCAGGTAGCGATTCTTGGTGTGATTGGTCATTGGATCACACCGCGATTTGACAAGCGGGAGAAACTGCTGGAATTTACTGAGATCATTGGGCCGCATTCAGGCGAGAACTTGGCGGATATAGTTCTGACAATGCTTGAAGAGTTGGGCACCCTCCGAAACTCTTGACGATCACTGGCGATAATGCCGGGAATAATGGGACCCTCTGCGATGCGCTTCACACCGAACTTCTGAAATGGTATGATGATCAAGACGAGCCGTTTCGGATGAAACCCCTGATGCGATTTCGTGGACGACAGAGTTTCATCCCCTGCCTGGCACACATCATCAATCTTATTTGTAAGGATGTTTTGGCGACGCTGAAAGCGGGCTCCGTAAGAGAAGCGAAGGCCATGCTGGATGAGATGGCCGCGCAGAAAAACCAGGCTTTTACCTTCGTTCATACAACAAAGGGCGCTATTGTTAAGATCCGCCTTCTTGTTTTATGGATTGCTCGCAGCCCACACCGGCGCCAGGACTGGAGAGAGGTGTCACCGGGCAAGCAAATCCGCTATGATATTGACAATCGCTGGAACTCCACTTACTTGATGATTTCGGATGCAATTCGGCTTCGGATGGAACTCACCCAATTTATCCGGACGCACACTGATGTTCAGGTTCTACAACCTAGTGAGAATGAATGGTTGACTCTACAGCAGGTCGAGAAGGTCCTCAAGCCGTTTTGGAATCACACCAACATGGTTTCGAAAGCTTGTCCCACGATCGTCGAGAGCTTACCCATATACTGGCACCTGGATGATTTGTTGGATGATATTAAAGGAGCAAAAGGAGATTTTGAAGGGGTAAATGCGGACATCCGTGACGCTGTCGAAGGAGGAATTCGGAAGATGAACAAGTTTGCGCGCATGATGGATGACAAAATTCTCTATTACGTGGCCTCCGTTCTTGACCCGCGTATTAAGACTTCTTGTCTTGAGGCGCAAATGAGCAACGCCGACGCACTATTAATCGCCTCTCAAGTACGGGATTTCTTGAAGAAACAGTATCCCTTCAACCTCGTCGTCCCATCGAGTCCGGAACGTCCACCAGGGATGTCGGAGACCATTTGGCGGACACTCCAAACGGTCCAGCCATTTCAAGGGACGTTCATGTCGGATATTGACCGGTACTTAGATTCTCAACCTGTGAATTGGTCACATCACTTGATTGAAGATGGGGACCCAGAGTGGGTGTTAAAGTGGTGGAAAATGAATGCGTGTGAGTTTCCTCTCATGGCGGCGGCGGTTCGTGACTATCTCCCTGTCCCATCCGCGGAGGTAGGAGTTGAACGATTGTTCAGTGACGCACGGGATGTATTAGGTGTTCGGCGGCACAGTATGAACGCGAAGACTATGCGTTGGCTTATGTTGCTGAAAGGCGATTATGATAGGTGATCGTTGAATTAAAGTAGGCCTAGGACACTCTTCTCATTTTGGGGAAGATAAATCTAGGTGGATAGCTTTATGACAGACAGCGACATCCTTGCAGATAATGTCGCTCGTAGAGTGATTATCGAACATGTTCATACACTGACGATGTTGGCTATCAACATGTTTGAGCGTGCCTGTGACATGTTCAACCTTTTAAAGGCACGATATGCTGAGAGATCGCGAGATCGACAAGCAGACCTTATGTCGGAGGTGATTAAGCTTCATGATGAAAGTAGGAATCTTATATTGACATGCATATGTCTGCAACTCACGGCTCTAGCTGGCAGCGGATGTGTCGATATTAATCGTGTATGGCGCCTAGCTAGTCGATACCCCCATGCTGTTGTGACATGACAGATGCCAACCGCACAAGCCACCTTATCCAAGAAGAACGATAAAATATGGTCGGTTACTACGGTTAGCCACATTAGAAGTAAAAATTTGACACACTGCGTATATGTATGGCATAGTGTAGGCAATAGAGTTCAGAGCTAAAGGGTCTGTGGCCGCATCGGAACTTAATCCGTATCTAAAAAATTGAGGGTTGCTAAACCCTAAACCCCTGAACCCTGAACATCTTCCAGCTTAGCTAAAAGCAAATCAACTTTGACTCGAGGATCTAGACACAAGCGCCATGTACTCGTGTCCGAAATCAACGTGGCTGCAGCTTAAGTCGAGAGTGTTGTCGGATTTGGTGAGGTCACCAGAAACGTTACTGAAAGCCAACTTTTGATGACCTATAATTCTTTCCGTTAAGAGCAATTAATGGGTCAGTTTACAGCGGCCTCCTGGCGACGGTTTTCGTTTGAGCTGAAAAATATCTTTAGTTGACTACTACAATCAAATGTCAGGGTTCACAAATTTTGCCGTCATATTCGCTTGCTTGCTTATATTATTTCAGCATTTTCAGATTACACATAACCATATCCATGCGTCGAGTTCCGCATCAGTGCATGCCATCACTTGGATGAAGCCTACCAACAATAATAACATTGGACCAATTATGTTAGATTTCTGCATTCAAGCTACATAATACAAAACAAATTACATGTGCCGCGACATCTCCTATCCTCTAATCATTTTTCCTTCATTACAAGATCAGAGTCACGTTCAATGTCCAGAGCTCCAACTTCTTCGACGCCCTCACCGATATATCCACCCTTGACATAGCTCAATGAACTCTGATCATAATCCACAAGTTCTTCTCTGTCAACATACAAACCGTACTTATTAATTACTTGACCTTTACGTTTGACATCCCACATGTGTGCCAAATAGCAGGTGTAAACGCTAATAATATTCAGTATAGTCAACCCCAGTGCTGCCCAATAACCCCATGGATAATGTGGTGCTTTTTGAGCCGGGAACGCAACCACAGGGAACCAGGCATATTGCGCATACCAAATAGCGTTGCCAATGGCTGGAAGATATCCTCTGATTTCTGTATCGTCTTGGAATATGTCAGAGATCCATGCCATGAATAATGAGAAGAAAGGCTGTCCAACGCTTGGCACAAGATTCGCAGCAAATTTCCATCCGAAAGGAACATTCCAAATTGCAAGAACTAGATTTCCGAAAAGGTATGGAAGTAAGGCTACAATGGTCAACTGCCATCTCCAACGGGTGATGTCAGACAATATAGCAAATAAATAGGCGGACACCAAAGCAATTGCGTTACCAATCGTTGGAAGGATGTTGATCATTGGAACACTGTAATTTTCCGCCATCAGCCAAAGATTCATATATGAACCTGCTCCGGTAATATATGCAGCATAAGGTGTGATGAAGGCCCAGAATCGCCAACCGAAAAGAATATTGAAGAATCGTTTTACAGACATCTTCTTTGGACCTTTCTTGCCAACCTCGGTCATTCTTCTGATACTGTATTCTTTGTCGCGATCAGTGAGCCATAAGGCGCGTGTAGTGGTCGGGAAATCAGGGATGGCAAAGAAGCCAAATAGAGCAATTGGAAGTGATATAACACCATCAATAATGAAGAGCCATTGCCAGCCAGCGAAACCACCTACTCCGTTGAGATTAACGTAAATGGCGGTTTGAAGGTAACCCGAGAACATTGAGGCAATGGTTGAAGTCATGTCCCAAATAACGACTCTCTTTGCAATCTCCTCTGGTTTGTACCACGATCCGATAATCATCATCATCGTCGGGAAGCAAATACTTTCAGCAAATCCTTGGAGGAAGCGACAGGCGTAAAGATATTTATCTGAGCTTGCTCGACATTGTGCAAACACCAAAATCGACCAGAACAGCTCGCAACCAGGAATCATGATTGAAGGCCGAGCGAAACTAAGGGAGATCTGGGATGGAATTGATCCAACAAGATAACCACAGTTAAACATTGTAGTGAAATAGTTATATTGGTTGCCGTCCAGATCAAGCTATTGAGGTTATCAGTCAAGACATAAGCTAAATCTCGGATTCAGGGAACACTTACCGCCTTTTTCATGCCACTGACGTAAGCATTGTTAATGTTTTTTTGGTCCAAAGCTTTAATAAAATAGGACAACATGAGATAGAACAATAGCCCTCTATCTAATTTATTCACATAACGACGCTCACCGGGAGGCTTAGCTATGGATTCCCAGAAAAATGACAGCTTTGTTCTCCACATAGGAGGTGTCCAACCCGGAGGATCGTAATAAGGGTCGCATGTTGGATCCCGTTCGATCATCTCCATTGTGACTTCATTTCTATTGAACGGCCACACAGCCATATTGAATCTTGAGTAAATCGCAGAACGAAAGAGAAGTGGTCGCTGGCAATATCACAAAAGAATAATGCCTACCACATAGGCCTTTATATATCCTGAGCTCCATTAGCAAAACTCTTGCCTCCACAAATTGCAGCGGCTGTGGGACAATGGCCGATAGCTAACCTTGATAACACGATTAGGTCTTGGAGATTGCGACATTTGGCCACCTAATGTGGGTCGCATTGATGGTTTACGTTCAAATTTTAAGTTTGGGGCTGGAAGTTACTTCAACGGAAACCTTATCTAATCGTCTTGAAGATACCCGCACTTAACAAAGAAGCCGCTTATTCGACAAGACTATTTGCATTGACTACTTGGCATCATCGATGGAACCTAATAATAACCTACATCACGTGTAATAATTAGCGCCCATGGAAAGACAAGCCTTTGAATCTCGATCTTGGTCTAATAGATATAAAAGTCTTAGGCTTGCGCCTGAGTGCTTGGTCCTTGGCGGCACTTGCGCTGCGGCGGTTAAACAGATAACCTGAAAACATGTTATCAAACGCTGGTCATTGCATATTGGAAAGAGGTCATGGACCACCTGTTCAAAGCTCTGTGTGTTGAACTGTGCGTTTTGATGTGGACGGATGGGCCAATTGCGTTACTATCTGTGATGTGTTATCTGTGGCCCATGCACCCTTCTACATGGAGATCCGATTGTGACAGCAGCACCTACTTCTCGAGTTTGATAAGGATTTGATGGTCTGCGCGGTAAAATTAACCTGCACCGGATACATTTATCTTAGCAAAGATAAGCAATTGAAAGCAATTCTTGGCCGAGATGAGAATCTTCAAGGTTTTTGAAGATAAGATTAGTATTCGCCGACAACTTCTGCCAAGTCCGCTATCACTTTCGTATTCATCAAATGACGTGCCCGATATTGGTATGATTAACAGCGAGATATATATTATTCTGATGACGAAAATCGTCAAGACCATTCATTATTACGGAACATTGTTGGCATATAATTTAAATCGTGGGTGGGAATAGGCGAACATTATATTAATTTGCTCTTGGTACTAAAACCTAGTGTTATGCATGGAGCCCTGAAACATGTTTAAAAATCTAGTTTAGGCCAAAGAACTGACAGATTCAAGCAAGTAGTGGCCGGCATATGCAGATTGGACGCAGAAAATCAGAGCTGCGTTATCGCCGATTCGCCGTACGTGGTCATGCGCCGATTTTCAGTCCGTTGGGGAGCTGCTGCATTGACAACGTGTGGGTCCAAATGTGATGGATTGTACGTAAACATAAGACTCGTATTATCAACCACGGTGGCATGGAAATTACATGATTGGATGAGCGACTCTGGATTAATTTGCCTGCCCCACTTTCGGTTAACATTCTGCATCTTGACTGTCACGCTTTTCTTTTTTAAAATCGCGTCAACGACAATGTCCATAAATCTGCTCCCAGTTCTTCACAAATTTGGTTCTGAAATTTATTCACTTCCATGTTGCTAATTTTTGTCATTCTACCTGCTTTATTTTTAACGGGGCTGGACACGAATAATGATTTTACGAATACGAATAAAAAGCAGTTAGTCGTAATTACGGAGTCCTGAACCCTAATCTCTAATGCAACGCCGGATGCCTTATCATCTCCGCACTCCCAACCCATTTCACAAGTCACAGAGCTAGATCGATCTTCTTGTGACGCACTTGCCGCCCGTCCACCATAGTGGACTAATCGTGTTCCGGCATAAAAACAGAATATGACATGATTAGTCGATCGACCTCACGTGTTGTTGCTTCCTGAGAGGAGTGTTTAATGGTCTAGACTGCGACAGCCTTGGCATAGACTGATCGGCGTCGGTGCATATTCTCCAATACAATTTCCACTACAAAGACACATATGCCACACCACTGATCAAATCTCGAAACGCAAAAGCTCTGCTCAATCGCGATCCGCAGTCTACTATTGTGATTTCCAAGTTCGAAACACATTTCCGTCATTCTTACGATAAGAGGATGGTTAAGCTTTTATGTGATTCTGAAATTCAAGCATTGCCAAGTAGCGCCGCGTCCGCGACGAAACATTGATGGCGTTGCCGGCCAGGCCTAATTAACCGTACATATGTAATCGATCAACCCGGTGCAGTACTCATTAGTCAAGAAACAGATGCGTATTTTGCTTGGCCCGCTACAGGTGTAGTAGCCAATAGAAACAATCCGTATTGTTCCCGGACAACCGCAGGACTTCTTGCCGAGAAACCCGTATAGGCAAGAACATCAACCTTCGTGCGCCACATTGTCGGCTATCATTATTACTGGGTCTTCTTGCTGCATTCACTAAATATGCTCACCATGTGCATGACCATGAAATAAAACCAAATGGTGCCCCAGTAGAACCTAGGACACTGCTCCGATAATGGTTTAAGAGATTCATATGCATTGCAGCGCACTGACCGTCATTTCTGAGGGCAAGGCATTCTAAATGTCGTTGTGGATTGTCCGCGGCGTTGTTGATTGCCCGCGTAAAATCGTTCGATGCTTGTATATTGCTGCTGCCAATAATATATTGAGACTAGCGATGAGTAGACGAATACGCATAAGATCAGTTTATTTCGTCCTCCCGAATGGTCGTTAAGTAGATGGGGAACGCCTATTCAACCCGGGTTGAATAATAGGGCCTTGCTATATTCCAAACCTTGCAAAATGACCTGGTTTTGATCCAATCCTGAATCCACACGCTTCGGTTAGTGGTTTACGGTTGTCCCCCTATTGCCAAGTCTAAACTATTGAGTGCCAGCAAGTCTCCAATGCTAGCGAGCGTTGTGACAATTGCAGCATCCAGCCGACAACGAGCAGGGTAACTCGGGTTTGACCCGAGAATGCCACGATCGGCGCCACACTATGTGAGGCTCGCCTACCGATAGCTGATTGGGGATCGTTTGTCCATTTCCTTAGCCGGTACATTTGGGCATGTGTGGTGACTGGCACCCCAAGGACACCACAGAAAGGTGGAAAATTGCGAGAATATCGTCTCAGTTGTGGCCGCTTTGTCATCGTACGTGAGAGGTTTCGTTGGTCAAAATTCAAATATCCGCCAGACTCAAATAGAGCCAGTCTGCGTCGGAACCATCCTACCCAACCGTTAACTCCCCACCGCATTTGTAGCATCACAATCAGGCTTCACAAATGTCATGGATGTTGCTCGAGGGCACGTTTCTCAATCAGCGAGCAGCAGCCGAGCCTCACGCAACGTGGCGCCGATCACGACTTGGTAACGATTCCAGCCAGCCAAGCTGAGAGAAAGCCCGGGGGAGATTCCATGACAGACAAGAGAAAAGCAGTGGACGATCCTGCAGTACGTCTCATGCGGAAGATCAACACACCGCCCAACAACGGTAATCTGGTCAGCGGCCAGGCACATGTTCACGGAAAACCCTTTAAAGCGGACACTGATGCGGAACCCATTCGGCTAGCGGATATTTCAAAAGAGATGTCAGTTACGGACACGAAAACTCTTCTAAAGGAGGACACTCCAGAGCAGCGACTAGATGTCCAAATGCCTTATGAAGAGTTTTTGCAGCTGGACGATGCCTTTTGTAGACTAAAATTGGCAGAAGGCATGTCAGAGGATCAGAGGTCTGTCGTCTTTCACTGTTTAATACATAACTAACCATATTCGTTATTATAGGTACCCATCGTTAGCCTACAATAGTGTCACCCTGACCGTGACAGTGCTAACTTGCCCAGGCCGTATCCATAAAGGAGCAGCGCACTGGATCGATACAAAATCTTTACATACGTTGAGGACTATCTATCTACGCGGAGTCCGCATACAGTAGAAAATATTCAGGGGTTGATTAAAACGCTTACACAACTATGGCTGGCACTGATCAACTGGTGATTGCTATTGAAGTTGGGACTAGTGAGACATATGACAAGCTTCTGGAAGACAAGGATGTGTGGATCGAAGGTATGCGTGTTAACGTGTTCATGTTGATATGCTTTAAAGAATCCCACCATTTAAAAATCCTGATGCTGAGTATACGGATATCGCAGGAGTGGACGCGGAGAAGGTAGCAATGGCACAGAGCCTTGCTGAAACCTTTGAAACTAACCTCAGACTAGGCTATTATGGTCCACTTGCGCACAAGGATCACATATGGGTTGGTGAGCTAAAGGAAGCATTCATTGAAGTCTGGCGACAGGATTCACACCGTAGACTTGTGGGTACATTAGATCTGCTTTGTGGAGCTAATCAGCTGATATACTTAGGATCTGATTCAAGAAGGATTCGTCATCACCCACAGTGACCTCCCTGTCACCCTTGAGCTTAAAATAAGCGATTTTTATCCGGTCGATGCATGGCAAAGTGCCAATGTCGAGGAGGATACCACTATCCCAACGTCTGCTGTTGTTGAGTATGAGCCGCGTCGTGTTCTGCCTGGAGGAACTGTTGTAGCCAAGGGGCAACTGCTCGTAGCTCGTTGTCAGAGGTATTGGCGGCGTCGCCGCCGGATAGGATGTTGCCCATACTGTTGTCAGTCATTTCTTCGCGGTCAGAATAATATTCGTCTGAGGCGTTGTCAGGTGTCGATGTTCCATATTTTACCATTCAATGAGTCAAATGTCCAGTGAGCCAGTGAACCCTCAGGGTGAAAGAAGAGCGAACACTAATGTCATGGCTCAAGGCCCTGGATCCTACCAAATAGGATGTATTGCAAAAAGGATTCGCTAAACAACGAGGAAAGGACAAGTGGAAGAGAAAAGGAGAGGAGGAAACAGTGGAGCAAAACTTTTATCTCAGGGGATCGACGGCACAGTTGGGCCGCTCTCGGACGTACCAGTTTACATTCGAGCTGCATTCTTCTCAGGACAACGGATAGCAAAATGACCAGGATTTCCACAATATCAGTTTCTTCTTTCTCGCTCATCCGCCAATGTCGCAAATTTGCATATTCCTAGTCCGGAGTTCAAGAATCTGGCAGGCCAGGGACTACTCGTATACAATGACTGGCATCTGAAGTATTAAATTATGACGCCCAGCAATCGATGATTATATCAATCTAGGCGTGTTTACTAAGAGGTATTTCAAATTTATGTTGTTTAGCAGAACGTTTGGAGACTGATTACGCCGTGTTGATGTACCCTGGCAGTTCAGGGGTCAAGTGACATTTTTAACGCTCCACTAGAAAATGTTCAAACATATCCCTCTAATGTTTTTCCACCAAGCCCATTTCACTGGTGTCGTATCCATTCTCTTCCAGGTACGCTCTAAACTTCGAATCCTCTTCTTCTAGCGTCACTGGATGCTATATGAAAGCGTCAGCAAACAAAAGGTCTGTGGGATGACAAGTAGTTAGACTTACATTTGGAATCATGAAAACAACAACCAATGTTCCCAGGACAGATATTGAACTGCCAATGAAAAAGAGGACTTGCTGGCCTTTCGTCGGATTCTGGAATGAGTTGAGAGCAATAGTAAGGACTGTGGTGCCAATTGCACTACCGGCCTTACCAACAGCTGCCGCAAACCCAAGGAAGTGGCCACGCAACGGCGTCGGAAAGGACTCCGAGGAAACCAAAAAGTTACAATCGCCCGGACCAACAGAGAGAAAGCTTTGAAAAAACCCGTAGAGTACGACGAATAGCGGGAAGACATGGCCGAGCGGGAATCTCAACCCACCTATCAGAAATCCGAGGACGCAGACTATGGCCCAACCAACAGCGTAAGTTTGCCGGCGGCCAATGCGGTCTGTCAGCCACCCGCCAAAGATAGCTCCGGGTATAGCAAAGGAGTTAATGAGTGCACTCCAGCCAACACTCTGCAGAAGCGTCGGATTTTTGGTGAAGCCACTCACCAGAGTCGGTGCAAGGAGGTTAAAAGGGTACACTACAAAATCGTATAGAAACCAAGCCAGAGAACAACCGAGCAATGGGCGCCAGTATCGGCGGATTGCCAACATGTAGGGAACCCTGCGTTGAATGGCATGCTTCTGATATTGGCTTGAGTTAAGAAGGCTCATGCGGACCAGGAATATAGTCAAGGGAAGCTATCGAGCATGTCAGCCGAGAGTCACAGTTATAAACTTCAAAATTAGTTTCACTCACGAAGATTCCAATGCCAAAGCAGACCCTCCATATTCCTTCACTGGGTTTGTTTCCGTACGCCGCAATGACAATCAGGGATACAATGCTCGAGCCAACAAATCCACTGACTATGGCAAGATTGGTGGAGATAGTTACTAGAAACCCACGTCGCTTTTGTAAGGAGGCACTACTATCAGCAGATTCAAGAGCCTGAGCCGTACAGACGGCATATTCACCACCTATGATCGCATCAGTAAAATTGATGTGTATCCAGACCAAACATTGAACCTACCGGCCCCGACCCCTGCGACTCCGCGGGACACAATCATCATCCAAAACATGCCCGTTACAGTATTACCATGTGCGGCAGTCGAAAGAATAATTCCCTGTCGAATATCAGCTAGGATCCATGGTCACCAAGTGCCCATGTGTCTTACCAGCACCAAAAAGGCCGTCGTAGCAATGATGCCGACTCTTCGACCGAAGCGGTCGATGCACAACCCGAACAAAAGCATTCCTATGACCTCACCTACTAGGATCGAATTCGATAGACGCGTCTTGATGTTCGAAGTCAGTTGCTTAGGGTATCTGCCATCGCGGTGTAAGTACTTGATACCACGAGTTCGAAATAACAGATTTCAGAGATCTCACAGTTTAGCCATGACAGTTTGCATATATCCCATAACTTGCACATTGTATCCATCCGAGAACAAAGCGATGCCCTGAACCAGGACATTCCAAGCCGATACCGTAGCCGTCTGCTTGCCTTCCTGAGAAAGCTGGGAAGAGCTAGAGACCAGTACCGCCTCTGCGACAACATTGTCCTTGTGTTCTGACATATCCGTAAAATCCAGTTCGGACGCCTCCTCTATAGCCAGAACAGCTGCCCGGCTTGATGGTCGTTATCATCATACTTAAATAATCTACGATCACTTTCCAGTACACTAGCGTAGAGACGTATAATCCACTGAAGGGGAAAATTGAGGCCATGTGCTCAATGAAAAGTCTATGTTAATTGTTGAAAGTAATAGAGTTTTCACCAAGTCAGTCAAGTTCGGGTGTCGTCGGAGCAATGCGCAGCTCCCGAGTTTAGAGTCTAACTTGAGAAGTTGCTAGTGAGATCAAGTTGTCTGTTTAGTAATCTACAAGCGCATTTAGTGTCCATCGGCATATGTACAGGACCGGTTTTGTAGCATTTAAGGAAGGATCCCGCCGTTCAGAAGAGGTGAAATACATCAAGCACATAACATTAGTAGATATATGTCACAACTTGCTCACCAATACCACTGTCTCTTCTCGAGACTCATTGTGCCTGGAGTGTACGGTATCCGAATGATGCCTGTTCAAATTGTTCCCTCAGACCGGCACGGCAGATTCTGTCAGCCAGAATCCAGCGTCTGAATTTATACAAACGTTATCCAATTTAGCACATCTGCACTGACAACCATCGAGACCAACAGTAATGGATTCGCCAAAGTATTCGTTGATAATAGTCACACTCTTCTGTCGGCCATTCCCTCGCATGTTCTTCAACACCAATAAATACGTATTGGCATAGGGGGAAGTCATTACTAGTGTGGTGTGCCGCACGGCCAAGGTTGGTCAACCTTCTGAACCCTTTCCAGCCATACGCAGCGCCAAGATTTCCTCACGTGGCTCGCTTGGACGTTGAATCAACTCAATTTTGCGGAACTCCCGGATTTATCCGTACCCCGGGACGTTCAGGGTGGAAGAGCATTGAAAAGCATCAATCTTTCATACTCAAGTCATTGGTTAAGCTTATAAAAGCATTAGTGACCATTCGTTATCAATGTTAAACTCCCAACCGGATATCACCAAAGATCGTATATAGGAATTTTTTACAGAAACCAGAGTACAGTACACTCAGTGTGTTCGTTGAGGTAGTTTGGTTACAGGGATTGAGAGGCTGCGATCATTTTGGAATAGTCTCTAAATTTATTGCGGATAACTGATCCAAAATTCAGAGACCTGAATTTATTCCGCCTTCCTGAGAAACTGCTTTCAGTGACTATCAGGCGTCTAGCGGACTTTCGGATAATCTTATATTTCCTGACGAGCGCGAGGCATATCCGTCACTTCACCAAATCGTCATATGACATCTAGTGTAGAATTCCTTGGCCAAAAAGCTTAGATCTTGTTGATTCCAACGCTGTTCAATAGTCTATGGTCATTCATATTATGTAGTGTCAGCCACTACTGTTTAGTCCTCGAGAGCGTCCAGTTGTAACTCCACGCGTTCTTACCGTTCACTATTAACTCGAAGCCCAGCTTCCAGATATCTGGTGATGATGTGTCAAATGTCAATGATCCGAACTTGGATATGCCATGTGGATGCGAATATATCGCCACATCGGTATTTTCGACCTGGCGCTACTGCCTGTCAAACGGCTGATAAAACTGACACAGTGGCGAGGTCGAGAACTCGATAACTTTGGATGTGCCGTCAGGAGACGGGAACACAGTGGTGGCATGCTCGTGTCGATCCTATGTGAGTAATGTTAGCTCCACAGGCCATCACATGTAACTGTTAAATTGGGTCACAGACACCGCTGAGAATCACGACTCCTTCGGTTGCCCACATTTTCTCGAGCAGGAGCTGCCTCTCCCATAAGTACCCTGCCCAGCTATCGTTCGCCTCCGGTCCTCTCCAATTCCGCGTGAAAGGAACACCGCTGACAAGGACCTTCAAGCCGTTGTCTGTCTCGAGCCACTTCTCAAGGTCCCGTCTTTGCATTTCGCCCAGCATTGTCTTTCCCGGCCCATCATCCATAGCAGACGAAGATCTATACCTTCGCGTATCTGTGACAAAGAAAGACACATCTCCTCGCCTGAACGAGTAATAAGTTGCACCTTTCCGGAGAGGCGGTGGATTAGCAGCATGGTGGTAGTATAAGTACGGTTGGATGGCGTCTTGGTACAAGCCAGTCTCGTTTCCGGACCAGTCATTTGTGATCTCGTGGTCGTCATAGATATGGAGCCACGGTAGTGCGAAGAGCTCCGACGACCAACTGGGCGAGCTATACACCTGACGGTAGGCCCTATAATAATCGTCTGTTGTCCAACCGAACCTATGTGGCAGATCAATGTAGATGAAATCGCCCAAGAAGAGGACAAAATCGACGTTGTGGAAAGTGATGAACTGAGACAAATACTCGAGACCTCGGATTCGCAGGGAGTGGTCGAAAGGGTTGTAGGGGTAGAACGGCTTGATGCAGCTGGTTGTGACCATTGCCCAACGCTTTGGATTCCGTATAGGTGTGTGGAAGGAGCCCAAATGGCTGGCGTTGGTCCGGTAAACATACGAAGCGTTTTCATCGAATGAAGTGAGAGTGAAAGTCAAGACATTATCAAGCTCTCCGGGGAGAGGGGAACGGGAATCCATTGGTCAAGGTTATCCTGTCGATATTCAATCTGAATCGTTAAGGTTGACGGTGCACGAACAACAATGCGTGCACTGCTGCTATCCACATATCCTACACGGGAAAACGACAGTTCCTTGCCATCATAGAAGATGTGACTTCGGTACACGAAGTCAAGCGAAACTATAAGGCAGAGTAGGTTTACGACGAAGCTGAACGCTGTAGCCAGAACATGCCGCGGATCAAACCAGCCAAACAAAATGATTCCGCAAATGGATAAGCGCCTTGAATTTCTCGATTTCCTATTATTATACTGATACTTTTGCTGGTGCTGCCATAACTCATATGCAAATGTGGTAAAATAGATGACAGAGCTGGTGTAGATGAGAGGGGTGAACCGTGGACCAAGAGGGAGCTGCAAGGATTGATAGGTATCACTCAGCACAAACAATACTTTAGGATGTAAATGAGGCCAAGCAATGCAAACTCACCCATCGCACGAAATAAGGAGCAATAATACGCAGCACCAAACTGCTGATGGCCAGAGTACACGCTGACAAGCTGACTCCTATATCCATAATTCTTTGCAATGTGATAGTTGTTAAGATGAAAAGTTGGAACAGAACCGAGGTTGTATCTTTTCCGCCCTGTCGAACCTAGGCATATTCAGGGGATTAATTTCTCCTTTCGGATCCCACATCTTCATCTCCGTCTTTTGAGACTAGTCCATTAATGGCAACCACCCTTTGCTGTTTCAAGTGGTAGTGAGAATACGCTCGACTCCGGCTACTAGACAAATCTGGTACTCGGAGAAATTGCCAACCCTTGAGTTTCAATCACAGCTTAAGCCAGTCTAGATCTTTTCCGGGAACACGTTGCCAGTGGCTACTCTAGAGTTTCTCCTAATTTTGAGGTGATGACAGGATTACAATTACGGGGGTAAACTTCAGTTCACTTCACTTGCAACCCTAAGTCAAGTTCAGTTGAATCGACCTCTGAGCTGTACGGCGAATCCGAGGTGCAGTCGAGTGAAGCTAAGCCAACTCCGGTCAATTGCGAGCGAAGTCAAATCAAGTGAAATCAAGTTCAAGATACAATAACAATCTGATGTAAATTTATATTTCGACGTTACATAACATCCCGTACAATCTAGTCAGTCGTCTTCCAATAATCGTCTCAACGCCCCTAGCCCATGTCAGGCACACGGTGCCTCGATGTCTTCTCTCCGAGTCAAGTTCAGTTTGCGCTAATGAGATTGCTATTAACACAGAATATCAACGGTACTGACGACGCAGGAATTGCCAGGAAATATCTTGCCGTGCCAGCAATTAGCAAATGACTGTATCCTTTGTTTGCCAACCAATATAGGGGATTTGTGTCGAAGCTCTCAGTAGTTTGCCTCATCCATCCTTGTACCTCATCATTCATCGAAATTTCGTCGGCCCTCACTTTCCGACCTTCCTCGGCTTCTTTGTCCATATCGAATTCCAGCATCAGCAAATTGCGCTTCTGAAGTAGAGTCGCACTTTGTCTCTCGCACAGCTGGATATTACTTAATGTACTTCGATAAAATGGTTGCGAGCGCCTGCCTGCACTCAGCATTATTGGATCGTCGGGGAGGTTTGAGAACATCATCTTGATAGATTTTGATTTGGGATATCAGAGAGGCCGGATGCGCGTTTAAAGCAAACGCGTGGATCGATGACCGTTGAGAATGAAACCCTGAACAACCATATATTAAGAATCTCGAAACGTCACGCTAAATAACTGCACTACTGTCACATAGCAAATATTTTGTGTTCTGCATTGTCGACGGTCTATAATTAGCATTAGGGCCTTCAGCTAATACAAGTTAACTATCTTATAACCCGTAGCTGATTTTCTTTAAAGTTTAACAGGGCCTCTGACTTTAGGCATCATAGCTCACAACTCGATAGTCGATACCGTTGATTGACACTGACAGATATATGGATTCCGTTCTATACCGTGAGTGCTCCCATGATGGAGCACATGGACAAACTAATGTGATACTCCAAGTAACGCTGCCTCATAATGACTTTTGACTTGAATGCTAAATTATTATTGTAAGTTATGTATTATTGAATTAATAACGCTTAGGACGCGATCTTGGCCCTTATCACCAAGACGATCCTCTGTCGTCAGAACCCCCGGCCTTACGTAGGCATGAGCGTAGATCCACTCTTGGCTGATAATCCGCATTAGAAAACTTTAATTTATTTGCTCAAAAAGACTAACTTACCCACGATTCGACATGTGGGAAACTCTAACAATTGATCATTCGCTCGTTATGATTGATGCCCGAGTAGCTTCATCACCGAAATGTTTAGTCAGACACTTCAGCTACAAATAATATTGTCCCGATATATCGCATTTGGCCCATGACAAGTTAATAGTTAGGTGCAAATCTTACTGGCGCGCCAGGAAAAGTTAAGGAAGTCGATAGTTACGGCTCTGAGCGATCTCCAGGAACCTCTCGTCATCGACACATTGTGATCGGCCATGTGTATAGGACAAATACTGCGACGCGGGCTGCAGTGACATTGGCTATTGGACAACTATATTCATGGTAAAACTAGTATTCTGCCAAGAAGAAAAATTACGATGATAATCTAAGATTTTATATTGCTTGTAAAAGTGATTTACGTTCAGTTGCGGGCATAATTATGAAAAGGGGGATGACGCATCTATGGGTGTAATTATGAAGCCGTATGCGTATTTCTGGGCCTTAAAAAACTTACCCTCGCTCCACATGTCAAGTTTAAGGTTTTCGATATAAGGTATGTCTAAACTCAGATGTGTTTGCCCGGTCAACACGCGCTCGTGATGAGCCTTCACATGCGTGGGATTATAGCTTCAGGCGAGAATCGATCCGTAAGCGAAAATAAATAACTTTTGTAGGGGGCCGATATTCTGATTCCCATTAGGAAATGAGCGGCAAGCTGCTAGTGATAGACTTGGGACAGTAAGCTGAAGAGAATGAATATATAAATGCCACCGCCATCCTCTCGCAAAGCGCTACCGCGTCAAGGAATTTTGCAATATTTTGAGAAAACATAACTCTGGACAAATATCTGCATAACAATGACAATCGAGCCCGCTTTGATCGACGACCTGAGCAGTCAATTGAAAGATTCAAAACTCCTGTCTCCTAGCTCGGAGGGTTATGCGGAACATCTCAAGCGTTGGAGTAATTATGCCGAGAAGAAAGCGGTGCGCTTCCTAAACTTATTAGCTGTTGACAGGTTCATTGACGAAGCTTTACAGGGTGCGATACTCCTCGCTGAATCTGCAGCGGATATCTCGAAGACTGTTCTCTTTGCTCAGGCAAACTCAATTAACATCGCAGTATGCGGTGGGGGTCACTCAGCGGCAGGATCTTCGTCCATCGATGGTGGAATTGTTATCGATCTCTCTAAAATGCGAGGCGTAGTGGTGGACGCAAGCAATAAGACGCTCACTGCTCAAGGAGGAGCCACCTGGGAGGATGTCGACGTTGCTGCAGCCCATTACGATCTAGCTACTGTCGGGGGCACTGTGAATCACACTGGTATTGGCGGCCTGACACTTGGTGGTGGACATGGATGGCTTACCGGGAAATACGGGCAAGTGGTCGATAATCTACTAAGTGTTAAGCTTGTACTTGCGGATGGGAACATTGTCACCGCTTCTGAGAAAGAGAACTCAGAATTATTTTGGGCGGTGAGAGGGGCTGGCCAGAACTTTGGTGTTACCGTCGAATTTACCTACAGACTTTACGCTCAGCCGAACCCTGTCTGGGCAGGGGTGTTGGCATTTCCACCCGATAGGCTGCCGGCCGTTGTTCAGTTTGCTAACAATCTTGCCACGACTACGAGAGGAGAGAAGGCTATTGAATTTGGAGTCTCGACACCACCACCTCTGACAGAGCCTGTTATTGTGGCAATAGTGTTCTACGATGGTATAGCCGAGGAGGGCATGAAGACATTCGAGCCGCTTTTATCACTTGAACCGATCGTTAATACAGCGACCGAAATGCCTTATTGGAAGTTGAATAGCATACTGAATGCTATGGTAGAACCTGGTCACCGTAGAGCATTAGGTGCCGCAACTTTTTTTGCGCCACTAGATGCAAACTTTGTGCAAAGCATATATGATGACTTTGTAGACATGTGTCACACAATACCCGCAAGTTCGGAATCAATAGTATTGTTTGAGATTATTGGCCGCGACAAGGTTTGCCAGGTTGGCTCTTCAGCAATGGCCTATGCAAACAGAGGAAGATATTACAATGCAGTATTAGTTCCGAAATGGCATGACTCAGCCTTCGACAGTGAAATGCGAGCATGGTCAAAAAAGGTAGCGAATCGCATTCAGAATGAATCCGGCAGGTATAATACAACGGACGTCGGCAAATATGCTAATTATGCGGACTTTGCTAGTAAGTGTATCCCACATGAATCCTGGAAATACGTGACTAACCTAAACGAAGATTTACACGTTCCTGTAGAGGCACTGTTTGGAGAGAACACTAAAAAGCTTCAAATGCTCAAGGAGAAATATGACCCTAACAATGTGTTTAATAAGTGGCACAATCTTAGTCACAAGGTCAAAGTATAAAGAACCTCATGGATTGGACATTGAATCCTGAACAATTTTGATCTATAAGAAATGAAGTTTTCTAAGCTTTACTGTCGTTAACACTTGCTGGAAACAACTGGCTATATAATCAGATGGAGTCATCAGGGGTTCCTGAACATCCGCTCTGATGCTGTATGTGAATCAAAATTATCAGCAACACAAGAGCTTAAGACTAAAATTGGTCCAGACATATCAAGATATAAGTATGAGTACGTGGCTTAGGTGACTGAACATTGTCATGGGACAGGTTGCTGCAGATTGGCTGATGGTGGCTGGTGGCAGACTTGATCTATACAACGCAACAGATAGCCACGATCTGCGAGGTAAAGGAAGTCAGCCCGATTCTAGAAGATAACAGGTACCTGTACTATTGTTAAGTAACGTCGGTATGTCGAAATTCTTTGAGTAAATCGTAATCCATCTCACTACAGCTGTCTCCAAGTGGCGTCGAATGGCATAGGCAAGATAAAATGCTGTTTTTGACAATTTTCCTCTCATTGGTATGGCCGCATCTGATAATACATTTGCTATCTGCCCATTTACAGATATGGCAATTGTTACTGGTCGTGTCCCTGCAAGTTTGTTATAGCTCTCAAAGCGCTGTTCTCCCTCTACCGTAATTTGTCGTCCTCGCAATCATCATCACGAGAAGACTGATCCATATCAGCTTTCAGTCCATTTAGAGCCCTTCTAAGAGCAAATGCTAATATCCGTGAACAAGACCCCTCATCTTTCACAATTCCCTCTTTATAATCGTCTTCGTCTGGTAAGGGTTTTAGACCTCCGAGCTAAGACTTCGTGACTACGGTAGGAACGGTACAGAAATGTAGTATTACTGCCATCGAAATGGCGTAAGTAACAGATAACATATATATTTATATATTTATAACTGTTCTTCAACGCTCTTCCTCTGCTCGCGCCTCTCCTTCACCCAATTACCAAGGACATTCCAAATAGCTTGTTTTTCCTCAGGGCTCATCCCAGCCGCCAACCCGCTTGTAGTCGTGGTCACAAACACTCTTGCGCCATTCCATTCCACTTGATTTCCCACTCGACTATTTATCCTCCCCATATTCTCACTTTCGTCTTGCCACCCATAGTGAAACTCTTCTTTCGGGATCGCCCTTCCTTTCCTCACTCTCCATATGCTCTCCCAGATACTCTTCCCAACAATGGCCACGGCCTCCGGCTTCTTCTCCCGAACCTTCTGCTCAAGGATCGGGACCCCATCATCCATTTCCTGACGGGAAAGCTGACTGCCGTTCTTTGTGGGGCGGGAAACGATGTTTGTGTTTCCAACAGAATAAAGTTCTGGGAGGCGATAGGTGTCGCTCGGCGGATGACGAATCGTCGTGATAGCAGAAGAATGAAGCAATTTCCAGTAAAGATTTGAGGGGTGGGCATAAGCCCATCCTGTGACACCTGTCATGATCCCCGGGTTCAGACCGACGAGGAGAAGGATGAGATTGTGAGGGATAGAGTCGCGAAGCTTGTTGGGTAGGCTGGACCTGGTGGCGCCATTCCCATTGTTCCGGAGCGCAGATGATGATGCCATAGATCTTCCTCTCCGTGGCAACGATACAACTGAGCTTTCAGCTGAGAAATACTTGCTCTTCGACGAGCGCGTGACGCGACGGGTGCGAACTTCAAACATACGTCTTGTTGCCGTGCGTACGGTTGGCATTCGATCTTCCCCGAATGGGGTTTGACAATTCGTCTCTGGCGGCTGTGAATGACAGTATTGTTCCAACTTGCCGTTGAAGGAGATTGTTCTTGTCAGCTCCTGGATAACCTCATCTTGCTGAGGCTTGGTTCCTAGATCCAACTCAGTATCAGACATTCTTGAAGTTTGACTTGAATAGCAGCACGGCTACCGCAATCGGAATAGACAAAAGCTGATTCTCGAACAGTCAATGATGGATCTTAAGAAATAAGGGACCAGACCACGCACTCATGGCAGCCATTAGCTAGTGAGAGGTGAAAAGGATCGTTAAGATTGCTCATTAGATCATGGATTTTTGTCTAGTCAGGTGTCAACGTTCGAGATACAACCTCAAGTCTAAGTTCACAATACAAACTCAAACGGACGTCCACAGTGAGTATGATGAATTCCCGTCATGAGGCTCATGTTCAGGGATAGGGTTTGATCCTTAGCCCAGGCATCAAACCCCGAACGGAAGGTGAGGATTTTGGTTCGGGGCATCTCACCATGTTCAATAGGCTGGAGGCAATATAGTATAGTTTGAATTAGCGCAATTATGGCAACAGCTTGAATATAGCACTAATTGAAGTGGGATGGAGATCAACTATCATGTCCATTACTTTGCCATGCCAGACTACTCAGCAATTCAGACATTGCCGTGCTTTGGATGCGCTGCCGTGGCATTTCCCAAACTATTATGATATTACAGTTTTCGGGAAGTGCAGTCCAACTGCAAATATCCAGAACTATGCCAATCATCACGTACTTCAACAATTTATCGTTTGTAAATAAGTAGCAGGCCAGAAGCACTGAAAACACTTAAGCATCCAACCACCAAAAATGCCTTATGTCGTTTATTTCGAACTTCAATGAGCACAATCGCTTGCGACCGTGGAGCGATACCAGCCACAGTTGTGATCCAGTGCCCCAGAGGAATGTATATCACCAGGGCCTGGCAACAAGAGCTGCTGAAGACTTGGCGACATTGCCTTACGAGATTTCTCACACGCGGCATATGCCGCCGTTGCTAAAAAAGGACGCGAGCACAAGGCCTCCTTATCGCTAACGAGAGTATACAGACAGATAAAATGAGAAGACTTGTCTGCAATAAGGGCCTCAACAGATACCTCGGCGGGATCAGCCTTAGCCAGCAACTGAAATTTCTGGTTCTCTTAACTGTAAAAGACGATACCCATATTGTTCCCTGCTAAAGTATGCGAGTTTGTCAGTCACGGTTGTACCTTAGAGAGTAAACATTGATCTCTTCGCGTCGTCCATCGAGCAGTCTGCATCTGTCGCGGTATTAGTGACCTAGAGATGGGTATTTCTGACTGAAATAAACTGCACATTCACTATACATTGGATGAGATATATTGGGCATTATGGGAACTAGTTCGCCTTATGTGAATATGTTTCAGCTATCCACATTTATTCGAGTCAATCCAAAGAAAGGAACGGAAGTTGTGGCCATTCATGGCTCTCGCACCGTGGCTGCCAGGCATCGACAACGGTAGCAAGGTTCCTGGCGTCCGAATGCCGCTACCCCTTTATGACATTCCGTTCGAGAGTATCCTTCTTGTTGAAATATCAACTGAATCCTCCTAATATAGTAATTATATGCTCTGTTGTTGCAGACGCTCTAAATAGAGCAACAAGTTAGCGGATCGACGAACTAATCTTCGGTGAGTGAGTGCAGGGCACAAGCAGGCGCGTGAGTAGAGCCACGGCGCTGATATTTTCCTTTAAGCTTGATCCTATAGGTTAGGGAGTAGTTAAAGTACGTGTTGATTTAGGGGTCGCTATGATGGGCTTAACCGGTGTCACACTTGACATCATAGACCAAACTTCCATCATCATCAACCCTTGCAATGTTCCATAACACATGCTTTGGCGGCGCTCCTTTGTTGACTCCCAAATGCTGTGCATCCGTCCCTGCCACTACCAGCGCATCCGCAATCATCCGCCGGTGGCAACGCCACCACAACGTCTCACTGCACATTATCGCCACCCCTCCGCTTCCGTCGCTCTGCATTTTATCAGCCAGTACCATCAGCTCTTCCAAACCTTCCCGGAAAGTTGGCGTGCTCATGTAACCAGCGTAATTCCTGAACGCTGAGACGCGAATGGCGGTGTGTCGCTCGACATTTGGTTGCTTGGAGCTTCGGCGGCCTCCGAGTGCGAAACCAAGCCAGATATAGTCAATGTGAACTTTCCTCAATTCCTTAGACGAGGATAAAGCATCCTGATTGAATTGAGGGTTTGTACGGGAGCGCGGGATTGACCGAACGTCCACAAGTTTGGTGATACACGAGGATTGGAGGAGATCAATAAGACTGGAGAGTGTGCGTGTGCCGTGGCCAATGGTGAAGATCGGAGCATGAGAAGACGTCAACGATTGTGGCCGTGGAGAGATAGTCGATTTTTTTTGCGTCGGGGCAATTAGTTTGTTATAGCTCTCTGTTGTCTGACTAGTATTGAGACTGCTGGGAACAGTTGGGCGGCGAAGCCGCGTTCTCTCGTCTGCTGCATATCGGCCATCGCATGTAGATGAGCGTTTGCGCTTAGAGCCAGCGCGCGTATCTACCTATAAGATGGTTCAGCATCGACTCGGAAGCTGATATTTGTTGAGAATCTTGCTAACCATATTTGTGAGAATTAATTGCGTACCGCATGGACGTCGAGGCGATAGTACCGTGGAGAATAATGAGGCTAAATGCCGGGTAAACTCTCATACGTCATTTGCGATTGCTGTGAGGTAGCAACTCGTATCTCCCTGTCCACCTACTTGGCCATTCGGAGCCGATTTCCTTGTACTATTCAAAAATTTATCGCGTTTAAATACGAACCGACCCGATATAAATCTTTAGATAAGTAAAATCAATACTTGCATATTTACATCTAGGTACGCTCAAGCGAAAATGGCAGCCAGCGTCCTCATCGTCGGGGCAACTCGAGGCTTAGGAGCGTCTCTCACGAAAATATATGCATCCAAACCATCTACTACCGTCTTCGCAACGACACGGTCCAACACCGCTCCCAGTAGCCCCAGTTCAAGCAGCAAGAACGTAAAGTGGCTTGTGGATATCGACGTCGCATCTCCCGACGTGGGTCAGAAACTCATCTCGCAACTCCCGTCATCGACGAAACTATCCACGGCCATCGTCTCAGCCGGATACTTCGGCTTTGAGACGTTCGACGACCCAGACTGGGAAAGGGAACTCAAAATGTACACCACCTCCGCTATCGGCCCAGTCTTCATTGTCCACCACCTCGTGAAGGCCGGCCTCCTGGGCCCGGGGAGCAAAGTGATCCTTGTCAGCAGCGAGAGCGGCAGCATCACGCTGCGCCACGAGAAGGAGGGCGGAGGCAACTATGGCCACCATGCGAGCAAGGCGGCGCTGAATATGGTTGGCAAACTTCTCAGTTTGGATCTTAGGGACAAAGGTGTTGCTGTGGGATTGGTGCACCCAGGGTTTATGCGGACGGAAATGACGAGGAGTGTGGGGTTTGACAAGTATTGGGATGATGGGGGAGGTAAGTTATATATAAGATTTTCGGACTTGGACGATAGAGCGATCAGGAAGTCTGATGTGTTTTGTTTTGATTTTGCATGCTTCGGAGCTAATGCCTTGATTTTGCGCAGCTGTGACACCCGATGAGGCGGCTGAGTCGCTCGCATCTTTCATCGAAGACTTTGACCTCAGCACGACGGGTCAATACTGGGCGCCGAGAGGTCCGAGGTATGTCGCATGCGTGGAAGTTTTTTGAAGCGGACCCAGAATCCGCATGGTCTCTTCCAAAAGAACTGACGCAGATGTAACAACACATAAATATCTAACATTTTGGACTTTCGTATAGGGACATTGGCACAGCGGATGTAGTGCTCGGGAAAGATCTGCCTACCCCTCTCCAATTACCGTGGTAGTTAAGATGGTGGAAATGAAAGGGAGCCTACGAGTGAACATCCTTTTTAAGCTGGGAGAGTGATTGGAAATTCCATGCGAGATTAAGACGAAGTGTGTTTTACTAATGTCGAGCCACATAACTACCTTGAGGATCTTGTGGTACATGGTGTAAAATACATGAGTTTTGCTCTGGGTTTGCGATACTTACATCGGGCAAAAAAAGCCCGCTTCCTCTGGCCCGATCAGAGCACTGGACTCACAATATGAAGGCAACAACAATTAAATTTTTTTGTCATTTGTATGCCCATATATGCATATTTACAAAACCAAAAAAGAGGAATGCTGCTTGCCTAAAATGACTGAGTGTCTAGTGGTCTTCAGTGCACGGAGTGGCATTTGCATCAGAGATGTTCAGACCGCAAGTTCCTCGAAACAACAGACTTGGACGCGCACGGCCCCTTTCCAAATGATGCCAGCGTGATTCACGATAGACGAATTGTAAAATTCATGGCCACTGTTTTTAAGATTGCAAAGGGGGTGGTATTCACAGGAAGCTGCTTAGGGCACGGCGACCGACGATTCTCGCAGCGCGGAATTTAAACAATTTTCAATTGGCAGCATCTGCTGCGTGCCATCAATGCTTGGAATCATTGGCTATTTTACAACACTTCTCGATGCAAGGCAAGATGGCACTGCTTGACGGATCGACAAGTTCAAGCCCACTGGCCCCGCAAAATGGGACCCTGGACCCTCTAGTAATATATTATCTTGTTCCTGTCCAGCTCCTGGCCCAGAAAGTGTTGTCCAAACCCGTACAGCCCTAGCTTGTGACACTCATGACTACTCACAGCCCAAAGACGTCGCGCCGTCTTGTTACAATCGCTTTCTATGAGACTGGGAGTCGGACTCCGCCCAAGAGTATATATTGGGATTACATTTCCGCTGGTGTACCGCTGTAGAATATTCTAGAGCATATCCTGATTTCCAAGGACGAAGTTGGATGCGGTGTCGTTACACATGCCGACAAGTAAGTTCTTAGCTTGCTACTGGAACGCCTGGTAGGTCAAAGAAGAGATACTTTAGTATTATAGTCAGTCAACAGATACATCTGACAATATATTACTTAAACTATTCCATAGCAATCATTGAAATTAGGCTCTAACGGGAAGTATGCTGATTCAGCTAATGTTAGAGTCTATCCCAACATAAAAGTCATGGGGCAATTATTCTACGTATATACTGCATGGCGACTGGTAGTCGAAAGATCCCCTTCACTACTTGAGTCCATGTGATCTTCATATCGATCAGGTGCAAACCAATCCAAGCCTTGCAAACCGCTCAATTTTCTCTGAAGATATGAGGCACCCACTCGGAACCAATAATCACCTTCAACGTCTCCGCTGTTAAACTGATCTTCATCCTGAAGAATCTTATCTATAGCTTCTGCTGCACCACTAGCATGCAAGACCCGGCCAACAGCCAAATGAAGGTTGCAAAGAAGAGGTGAAGGAAGTGCATGTTGAGATTGCCGCCCAAAAACAATCTCGTCACCATCATCATGGCGGTGAACTTCATTAGGCAACTTAGTACCTAGCTTGCGGAGGACGTACCGCCCATTTTGACATTCTAGACCAAATTGAAATGAATCGAAAAATTTATGACTCTTTGCATCTAATAATAGAGCATTAAATGGATCATTGATGCTCTGGCCTGTTAACAAATCGCATATATCTTGGGATGCAAATCTGGAGAGTATTGTCCGGAAGCTCGAACTGCTACTCGCGCTGAACGGAATTATGTGTGCAACTTCAAGATGGTCATAGTCCTGGTTAGGAATCATTGGCCACGGAGCGCTGAGGTCCATCACTCGTCCCACAGCAGAAAGCCAGCCATCACGGTCTAGCAGCTACATAGATGAAGATCAGCCAGTAATACTCCAATAACAGCTTGATTCGAACCTTCTGTTTCAAATTTCTTGACCTGGAAGATGTGCTTCCATCAGACGGCGTAGGAGTCTTTCCCTTGGCCTTCATAGGAATCAATAATTCGTAAAAAAATGGACTGGTCCACTCTTCTAACTGCTTCTTTAAAGGCTGTGATTGTTGAAACCTATCCGCAACTGCCTCCCAATTTAAAGGTACTTTTGGAGTAATGCCTTTCAAATTCACAACTCTATCTAATGACCCACCCACAGGGGACAAAAACTGCGAGAGTTCAGCTATCTTATTGTGTTCGTCTGTCAAATGAGTCCAAAGATTGTCTGATAGTGATTGGGGGTCGTAACCATAATCTAGCATAGCGAGGGCTAGAACAATTGCATCGGTGCTCTGATTCCCATATCGCAGAGGAATTGCCACCACACCTTCAGATAGACGTAAAATCGTTTTCAAAGTTTCGAGTAAGGTCTTCTGCTCACAGTCACTAGGATTGGCAATAGACGACATTGATAACTGGATTTCGCTTACTGAACAAAGAATGATCGAGTGGCGTTGTAGATTGTGCGGTAAGATGCCAGTGTGATCCAAACACGCGCGTCAGCATAGGCCTCACGAGTTTGGAGAGTTGCGCAATAAATCTTAACACACAATGTTTGCATCATATCGCATATCCAAGAACGCTTGAGCATTTGTGGCGTATCCACCTCGGTCAGCTGCCAAATGACCTCTGGTTTAAGGTATTCTTGGGCAGATTTTACTTCTAAAACTATGTACTTGAACCACAAGGAATCCAAGGAGCCTGGTTTGAAAGATGACTTGCTTCCAGCACTCAAGGGTTTCCTTGTAGGGTGTCCACGAATAACAGATATATTCGTACGAATACGAATAACTAAAGATTTCCAGCTTACCTATGCGATAGCTTTTATTCGTAAATTATGCGTAATATTCGTAAATTTTCACAAGTACGTTATGAAATCACGCCTCCCTGGCCTGCTCTCTCTTATAAATGCCCTCAACAACATCAATTTTCTCATCGTTTCGGCACTCAACGCGTGCCCCGCAAACCTAGAAGGTCTCTCCCTGTTTTGAACAGTCTTTCGACAGCCACCTCAGACGCAGGAATAGCTAAATAATCTCTCGCTGCGGCTGCCATCCGTGGGAACTCATCCTGATTCAGTCGCCACCATTCAAAGAGCCATCCTAGAATTTGATATGTCCGACTTAGATTCTCTCAGCACATTAGGAGAGGCGTGAATCCTACATGGTGATGTTCATGCTCTCATGAACAATTATACGGTGTATTGGTTTAAATTTCGACCGCTTGAATGCCGCTCGCATTTTCACGCCTGGATGGTTCTTACAATCTTATTCACATTCGTGAAGGAGACTAGTGGAAGACCTCTTTCCGTACGCGGTACGGCCTTTTCGAATACCTCGTCAGGGTTGGTCATTCGCGGGTTCTCAGAAGCTTTGAAGGAGCTGACTGCATCGAGAGAAACAGGGTAGTCAGTGAGTAAGCTACCTATAATCGATTTGAATCCAGACCTCAGCTAATTGCTAGCAGATCATTCCATGAAGTGCTCGAATCGCTGCTTGTCCTTTACCCCGCCTTTGTCAAACTTCCTGATCTTGATACTCCCCTTGCTTCTCGAATCTCTGACGACCCTCGATTTTATCCCTGGTTCAAAGATTGCCTAGGAGCTTTGGATGGTACTCATATTGCCGCACACGTTAGTCTGGAGGAACAACCGAAATTTCGCAACCGCAAAGGCATTCTGTCACAGAATGTACTTGCTGTTTGTGATTTCGACCTCAATTTCGTGTACACTTTCCCTGGTTGGGAGGGCTCAGCGCACGACGGCCGAGTACTCTTAGATGCTCAGGCTTCCCAAGGCTTTGTTACGCCTCCTGGCAAGTACTGGTTAGGTGATGCTGGCTATGGGAATAGTGAGTTTGTTCTTGCACTGTATCGATCGGTGCGGTACCATCTGAAAGAGCAACGGCTGGCTAGTTTAAGGTACTTCTCCATCTACCTTGTCGTCCTTTACATGCTAATTTATATGGGAATTATTAGGCCAGAGAACGCCAAGGAGCTATTTAACCTCTGCCAAGCCTCATTACGCAATGTTATTGAGCGTATATTTGGAGTTATAAAGAGGAAATTTAAGGTACTAGCGGTAATGGGGGAGTATTCAATACAAACCCAGTGGCCTCTTTAACTTCATTCCTGCCCGCTCTTATAAGCGACTGATGAGGCCCCACGGCCGAAATGGTTTTACGTTACTTACGTTCCCATCTCGCGAAAGAGCGTGAAACCAATCGAGTTTTTAGCTCCTACAGCAATACAAGAACACAGATTCAGCTAGTACTTGGTCTCTTTGGCCTCTTTAACTTCATTCGTCAGAGGGTAAGTCGTTGAGTTGAATGATGATGTTGACAATGCAGGAGATTTAACTCCTTTGGTGGCTGCAACAAGTTCTCAATCTCAAGGCTCTCAAGCAATGAACGAGTTTAGAGATAAAATTGCTCAAGAGATGTGGGTAGCATACTGCGAGCACATTGGAAGGGAGGCTTAAAAAATGTTTAAATCTACAAAATTGATTGGCCAAAAGTCTACAGAGTTCAAATGACGAATGTCGTATTTACTATATGAATGCACACTTTTTAGTAAGAATCATTTCAAAATATCAAATATTGATACGAAAGAGAAATTAGAGGGAGAAAATTAGCGTGTAAAGCCTTTAACATAAGATTTCTAGAGTCACGTTTGAGTCGCATTTAATAGTTCCATTTAATAGTAATAACTATTAAATGGGACCTCCATTAGAAGGAAATAATGGCCCAAATGATCTTAACTCCTGTCATATGCCCGACAGGCTGTATTAAGTCGGAAACACATCAATTGGCAGACAAGTGAGCATAAAATATAATAGCTGTGAAGTAACCTAATTGCAATAAATGAAATTAATCAATACATTATCGTGAAGCTCAAAGTGACCAAGCTGACTGTCAATGATAGTCCGGCAAGGATCATGCAATGCTACAGGGAGTACTAATGATGAGCTGTTAGCATTCTAATTCAAAGTGATTCAAATTCTCCTGATCCGGCACATATCGACATATCGCAATTTAATTCCAGTTTGAAATCGGTCTGACCGCAGATATCGACTGCTCCATTAGTTGTTCCACTAGGTAATTACCAATTATTCAGCCGCGCAGGCAATTTATTCGGTTGAGAGAGAAACCCTAGCCACTTTGCATATCTTTGTTTCATCGCCGCTGTACCGAAACCCATTTTAACTCAATCTCCGCGCCGCACGTACTGCGGCACAGTCAACTAGATTCCCTTGCAAGGGAACAGTCGGAAGTGGATAGGAGCCGCTATTAATTTTACTCCGAGGAAGTTACATTATTGAACATAAGCAGTGTCTAAATTTCGACTGAACGATACTGCACGGTATACCGAAACTCATTCGTCCTTACTCTAGATTCAGGATCCCCAAATGCTCGCATCACCTTATCTATGAGTTCTGAAACATAATACACTCTACAGGGTTCAGTATGAGGACCCAGCGATTTGTTTGTAATGCCAATCCTAATTGGGTAATTGTTATCGCAGACCGATCAGCAAGAATATATATGAATTGAAATATCATATGGCGTTTTATGACTCATCCCGAGAGGCAATACGGCGATTCTCGGCTGGCCCATTAACCACAAAAACGAGGCAGGGTAACTTAATATATACTTTACGACGGTGCCGCACGGCAAATGACTAACTTTAGCAGCAATTTCTCAAAACCGAGTAAGTCAGCATCGCCACGGACCAATTAATTGGAACGATAATGCTTCTTCCTCGAGGGCGATAACTCAGCGGGGGCTAGGGCTTTTGCTCTTATAAGATCGTTATCTGATCAGGTGCTTAGACTATTGGCTTATTGACACAAGTATCTCAGAGAGGCCATTTAGTGATTATGGAGAGATCAGGAAAGTCGAAAGTCATACTTGTCCCATGGGATCCAAATTCCAGCGAACACAGGCAGCGATTGTATGAGCAACGAGTTGCTTGTGGTTGGAAGGAGGACATGATTGGAAAATGGCAAGGGCTGCAACGAGAAGGGAAGATGACGATCCAATGGGTGGTGTGTTATTCTATTCTTATTATTTTAAACTCTTTTATTTGCTCTAGCACAATGGCAAGTGTGAATGACAATTGAGTTTGTGCTGTCAATGCCATTATCTGCCGCGGGTCAATGCCATTATCTGCCGCGGTAAGCTGACCAGTCATGTAGGTTCTGACCGACGATGATCCAGCGAGAGATAGCAAGCTAGCTCAACATATCATGCAGTTTCCTGCGGAGAAGGAGTCCATCTTAGACTCTGCCACATCATTTGGAGGAATGCCCCGCCTACTGCCAGATTCGCCTTACTCTTTCATTCCTGTTGGTCATATATCCTTGGATTCTGAGCATCCTGATCCGAGTCTTGCCAATCCATCAGAAGGTCTCTACTGCATCAGTACATTCTACATCTCGAGGGCGCTACAAAGTTGTGGACTTGGTCGAGCTGCAATGGATACTGTGGAGAGAATCGCGATCGAAGAGCCCTTGTGTGCGAAAACGCTTGCGCTCGACACTCAAGCTAGAGAGCAGGCTCTCAACGTGGAAATGTGGAAAGCATTTAAACTTTCTCCACCGAAAGTATGCGAATGGGCACTCTTACACTGGTAATTTTGCTGACATTCATCAAGGTGTCCAACCAAGACTGGTATGAGCGACGAGGATACAAAGTCTATAAACGCATGGAGAATAATTACGCCGTTGCGGACCCGGCGGGTAAGGTATGGCACATATCAGCAGTATGTATGAAAAAGAGTGTGGCGGACAGTATAGGTGACAGTTCGACAGCTTAAGCTGCATGGTAGAATACTGCGCGCTGAGTGCCTATGTATTGTTGCATACACCTAAATATCAAGTGAGATGTCTTAATGTAATTTGTATTAAACACATTGATCATATGCAAGCTTCAGCAGTCACTATCCTCTGCAACGGCACTATCTTGTGGACCGTGTATTCAATGCTTTATAACACATGCAACGCGCGCTACATCTCCAAACAGAGCAAAATATCCACAATTTTTGTGCAATCCACAGTATCTCTAGGAGCTAGCCATCTCAAAGCAGCGATGAAACACACCGGAAAACCATGCTTCTTGAGCTGTGAGGTGGGAGTATCGCGAATTATAACATCAAGCTGATCGCGTATTATTGTACTCAGATACGATGGATCGGTTGTGATTGTTGAGTGTCACAGTGATGAATATACAGTTTTAAAACTGTGACCCTCGGTATTACTATTAGCCTCTTTTCCGCTGAGATTGACAACCCTAAACCGGTATAACAAGAGATCTTCAACCAGATACGTATCACTTTCAAGTGATGGGTTACGGCTGCGAAGCCGTGTCAATTAGAACATCTTACAAACTACTAGGAAGCGCATGATCAATTACCTTATTTCACCCGTATACATTATGTGATCTGTTCACCGCCAACTATTGAAACTCTCCAATCTTCACTCCAAACCCGCCATCCGGAATTTCGTACAAGGATGCCACTCTACCATAATCCACTCCCACCGAGTACACCTTATTCCCCCACCACTTCAAATTCGTTTTCGTGTACTGTAGCGTCAAAAAGATATATATTCCTCCAAACGCAGCACCGGCAGACAATCCCGCCGTTAGGAGGTAGTTATACTTTGCCCACCAACCTAGATATCGTCGCTTGATATGCCACATGAACCCGTACCCAGCAAACAGGCCAGGAGTATAGTATGAGAGGTTATATGTCGAGCCCCATCTGGTGATACCATTAAGGAAGAGGACGAGGTGAGCGTATTTCAACTGGCGGGGAAAAATATACACGCGCAAGCCAACAGGGAAACGCGGCAAGGAATCCGATGAGGAAGCAGTATTTGAGTGCGGGGTACAGTGAATTGAACATGCGTTCAGGACCGACAAGTCCGAACATGATCGTGTCCGCGTAAAGTGACCTTGGGAACGTACAAACGAACCTATCTGGTTGCGTCACGCTGCACACATTCGTAACTGAAGAGATGAGGAACTCGTTAGCCCCGATCGTTACAAACGTTTGGATCGCGGTTGCCAGCAACTGTGCACGGAACTGAGCACGCGGCGGGAGGAACCCTTGGCGTAGTGACCCATCTTCAGGTCAGTGATGAAGTCCTCGGCTTGTTCATCGATATTGTAGCCGTAGACGCGACAGATCATATTCGCCATGGCATTTCCGGGAAGCATATACCCCGTTATGATGACAGCAAGGTTACTCATCATGAGTTGGTAACCTGTCACGGCGTAAATCAATGCGCTAGGTATCAGGATTGCGATGCTGAGCAAAAGTTACTACAATGGCCCAGACAAGGGTTTGCGTGGGATAGACAGTGACTGCAACCACGCCGGTAGCCCATCCAATTCGATTACCATAACTGTGGCGAGCATTTGCTCCTTGTGTGTCCATGGCCCAGGATTTGTGCTGTAACGCCTGCCACGGAAGCTGAAACTCCAGTCGGGAAGGCGCTCGGCAAGCTTACCACACGGGTAGAGTAGACGCTGGATAACTGTCGATTGAATGCGTAGGGTAGGCTGCCTCTGATTGAAAAACATGTTGACGAAGGAACCGATGAGAACCCATATGGTTCCAAGAATATATGCACGTATGGTCTCGACAGGGATGGTAGGATCATCGAAAGGGTCGCAAACAGCGCGGACTTCAGGGTACGGGGAGTGGTACTTGATCAGAGCTGCCTCGATCTTGACATCAATCTCATAGCTGTCAGGATCCTCGTCATGACCTTCCCCTGCAATTAATCCTTTAATTTTGGATAGAGTCAGCGCGGGAAAATTGACATCATCGTCATGGTAGGACACTTCATCCTTCAGAATCTGAAGCCCTTCCTCAAGGGTCAGCGACGAAACCTTCTCGTAAATGAATTCGGATACGGGGTCGTTGACGGTAGAACTATCGTCGCTGCCATGGGAATTTTTGTCCTTAATGCGATCTATGATTCTGGACTTGCTGTCGAGAGATTTTTCAGTAATGTGAACGCCCTTCTCCAATCCAGTGAGGCTCTCCTCCTCCAATCCAGTGAAGCTCTCGCTGACATAAGGTGTTGCCTTTTCCATATCCTCAGAATACTTTGTTACTGACTTGAGTCCCATTATGGCGCGATATTCTTGCACATATCCGGGACCAGGACCTAGTGTCAGAACCTAGCCTTATATGCTTGCAGTAGTGGAAATGACTCGGCAGCAAGGCGATGAAAAAAAGATGCGAATTATAGAGTGCAACTGAAGTGTCGTGAATCTGCCCTTCGCCGCCCTTCGGCTATCTCACCTTCGCGATAAGGAACTATCTATCATATACCAAGTGTCATGGATAGCTGCTACTGCGCAGAATCATTACAAAAAATTGAGCGACGAAGTTGTTCATGTTACCGCGCGACTATCTATGCCCAGCAAAACTCTTGGCTAGATGCCCGAGCAACAGACGCTGGTCCGCGTCCAGCTATCTTAGGCAAACAGCTAACCAGCATCGCGGCGAATGCCCAGCGCGTAGTTTTGCGACGATTTTCTGCCCGATTACGAGCTGCGGGTTCATCTAGCTCGTGTCCTTGAAGTCATATGCGCAGCACGTTTCCATCGGCTGGGTGTCAGCTGTGCGATCTCCTCCCTTGCAATTCCGACATAAAGCAGTTGCCATTACTCTAAACTCATCTGATTGAAGGAAATGAAGAAGCTGAGAAAATACATCGCACGGCGTAAAAGAGAGCTTCACTTGCTCGTAGTCAGGTTGGCGCGATGGGGAACATTACAAAACATGCGCTACGATTGGGAGAAGTTGACAGTATAAGCCGAGCAAATAGAGTTAAACCTTGTCATTTAGGTTTAGGGGCAAAGGTTGGTGCACCTAATTCGTGGTCGCAGATCGCATCGCCGTTGAAATGACCTGTTCTGCTCTCCCATGGCATAAGGTTGGCGTGAGTGATAAGGAGACGTTACAGTCAGGATATACTGTCCAAACCTATCCAATAATTGCGGCCACTGATAAATTAACGTCAGGATTCTAGCACTTTTAATTCCGATGACGAATAAGCGCAGGGACATCCTATGGATGAATATCCGCGTTAACGACCTGTGGCATATATGAAGCGGCTGCCGATTAAGTACCAGGGGCTGATCTCCTCGTTGAAGCAAATTGCAGAGTCTTTCACAGTTCGCCTAGCAATATTACTGACACAATACTATACGTCCTTAGGATATTGATCCCTCTCCCATTTAAGACCGCAATGTCGTAAGGCTGACGGCAAAATTATGTAGTTGCGCAAAAATACTTCGTAGATTGGTCTAATTAAAGGTACAGCCTCAAACTAAATCGCAGTAGAAATGCATGGCTGTGCACCGGACCCACCTTAAAGTGGCCAAGAGGGTAGCTCCTGTAAGTTATAGGAGTGCGATTGCTGTATCGACAAATACATACGTCATAGTAAGCCGTCCTTGCCGTCGATTAATTGAGATTATTATCTCCCATCCACGGTCACTGGCTCTGCCAAGCTTCGCAGGCCACCATCCAAAGTTCCGTTGGGCCAAACTCGCCGAGAAGAGATAAAGCCAGTGACGATCAGATATTTCAAAGAGAACTGTCAGGGTAGGACTGGAAAGAACGCCAACGAAAGATCACGAAGGAAGAAAAAGGAACTGAAGCGATCGTTATCCGAACGCTATGGACATGAGGGTATCCGATCGCGTCAACCATGGCGAAGTTAGAGACCTTAGACGCCGAGAAGTGCTCAATCTTTGACCAATGTAGCAACGATGCCATGCCGATTGCGATAGACAGTTTCGAAGTCTAGCAATTTGATCTGGCTGATTTTCTATCACGTCTCCCGGTGCCAGAAAGAGCTCACAATCAGCTTGGCGCCACAATATCTCATATCGCCGACCATTCATTTACTATGCGCGATTACGTGACGATCCTTATCGCGAACAAAATTGCATGATAGAGGAGAGAAGTTCTCAATTGTTGATTTACTGCCCCCTCGCGCCGATGCGACAGTTGTGGCCCTTCGCCGACAAGCAATACCGGCCAATATCCTGGCCTTGCACCTCGGATATTTGTCCTGCGCGAGCAAGTTGAGAGACCTATTGTTAAGACGTTATTGTTCACAGCCTACAGTATGTCACTGCGAAGGATAGGTGGCTTGTCGACTTCGCCTTCTTCTTGCCTTATTGAAGGCTCGATCAAAACTATTTTGCCGATCATAAAAAATCGGCGAGTTTGCCCAGAATTTCATGAGGTATATTCAATAGAGAGATTGATGCGATTACTACGGCGCTTATGAGAATTTTATGCCATGCAACTGAAAATACCATCAGTTTTTAGAATCTCGAGTTACCAAATAGTTATATTATTTAGCAGAATAAAGCCATAGTACATTCTTCGCCAGATACCAATAAAAGCAACCAACAAGCAGGCTTAGACCGAAGGCCATGATCATAGCGTGGCTAAATCTACCGCCTGCTCATCTCTCAACTAAAAATATCTTGGTATTTGTACATTTAATTCACAATCTCGTATCTCTACGTAGCCCAACTTTGCATCAAGATTGATTGTGGCAAACCTATTCTCTATACATACAACGAATTCAATTTCCACTACATTCCATTTCCTTCTTTTCGTGTATTCTCCCTCCTAGTATTCCCCGTTTGATCCTGACCCGCGACTGTGAGAGTGAGGCTATCTGGCTAGACAGATACTCCCTTTGTGCGGTTAAAACCTGATCCCTAAGAAACCACATCAAACAATTTAATACAGTCAGTCTTCTTTTCTTTTAGATCTCTGTCACCCTTTTTGAAGCTGGATCCAGATCAACCTAAACGACAGGCCAAGAAAATGCCGAAAAACACACCGAGCGTTGCAGACCATAGCATAAACCTGAACCGTCCGAAGAGAGTAACATTTGACATAAACGTTGGTGCTAAGAGTCCGAAGTTGGCAGCTAGCAAGACTGTGGTAGTCACAGTTCGGCCGGACAATGAAGGTGAACTTGAAATCAAAATAGCCACAGTAACCGCTTCAAAAATCTTGCTGGATACAAATGTTATCACACCTAAAAACACTATTATTGGGACTAGTTCCTCATGGATGGCACTTGCTCGCACAATTGAAGGTCCAAGTGAGAACGCGGTGTTTGTGAAGAGCACCCAGAGCAATAAATTCAGCAAATCAAAGCAAGTTTCTGGCTCAGCACATAGATGTGAAGGCAAAAACGCGGATGAACCGCTTGCCGGGGGAGAATTGGGCATTTCTTTAATCGACACGGTGGATGATCGCAAGGAATGTTCAGGGTTTGCGTCGTGGTCTGATCTTGTAAAAATTGTTGGGAATAATGTGCCTCAAGGTGGATTGGTGGATTGGGCAAAATATTCCTCCACACATTTTAGTAGTTATCACCGCCTAAACGAATAAATATCGGCAGACTTTTTATTTCGCCGATATAGTATTCGTAGCCAAAAAAGTTGCCGATATCGTATGGTCAACAGCCCTACGCCTCCCGCGTGTCACAAAGAGCTCACAATCAGCTTGACGCCCAATATCTCATATCAGCGCCGACTGCTCATTCTACCATGCGCGACTACGTGACGATCCTTAAAATCGCATGCTAGAGGAGAGCAGTTCTCAATTTTGATTTGCTGGCCCCTCACGATGGTGCGATAGTTCCGCCGACAAGCAATACCGACCAATATTCTGGCCTTGCACCGCAGGATTTGTTGTCATGCCCGAGCAAGTTGAGACACCTGATGTTAAGATCAGACGTCATTTTTCTCAGCCTTCAGTATGCCACTGCGAAGGATAGGTGGCTTGTCGATTTCGCGTTCTTCTTGACGTTGTTGAAGGCTCAATCAAAGCTATTATGCCGATCATGTTCGGCGTGTTTGCCCAGAATTTCACAAGGTATTCAATCGAGAGGTTTTTACGATTACTACGGCGGTTATGAGTATTTTATGCGATGTAACGGTACATTCCAGGGCACCGCAATTTTCTACGCAGCAGGCATTGACATTCACAATGTGCTTGCATTTCTGATGTAGAGCTTCTTCGACGGCCGGCTATTATGTTGCAATACTGTCGCCGAGTGACATGTTCTTATTCTTTATTTTTATTATTGATAGAAACCCGCTTGCGTATGCAACCTGAGTCAATACTGTATAAAATGGCAAACACGTCATATTCAACAAGGCTGCGTATATAATTCGACATTCATATTCGTTTAGTACCTGAGTCCACTGGTAGCCATATTCATCGCTATTACGCTAGAACTAATTGTCTAATTTATGTGGTCGAATAGGACGCAACTTCTCCGGGGTGTCAAGATTAACCGCTGACTTCACAAGGTTGATGTCTTTGCTAGTCATACGAGTTTTATAATAAGTTGGATCGTGAAGCCCAAAAAGCATGCTCATTGGGAATCCAACATCAAATGGATATGCAGATTCGATGTCATCAATTTCTTCATCCGAAAGCTCTACGGATAAAGCCTCGATGTTCCCTTTAAGGTGCTGTAATTTACGGCCACCAACAAGTGGAAACACGTAAGGAGCTTTGTGCATGACATATGCAAGCGCCTGAGAAGTCAGCATGCAGAGACTCCAGCAGCATTTAATCGAAAATTAAAATATAATATACATACCACGCTAGTGATCAATGTCCCCTTCTTCGCAGCAATTTCTTCAAGCTTTTCTGAGACCTTTAAATCCTTTTCAGTAGCAGGTCTCCCTTTCCTTCCATCCGTGCTCTGTCGTTGCTCCTGCGTCTTAAAATTCCCTTGTGCAAGTGAGCCCCACGGTGCTAGCGCCATGCCTTCTGCTTCACACATTGGAAGGATATCCCGCTCGAAATCCCGAACCGATGCACTCCATTTGCCTTGGTAAACACAGAATTGCGTCAGTCCATGCGAGCGTGCATACTCATTTGCCTTAGACACAACCCAAGCTGGCGTGTCGCTGATACCGAGATATAACACTTTTCTCGCATCAATCATGCGGTTCAATGACTTCATTAGTTCAGGTATAGAAGTCGTGAAGTCCCACCAATGCACATAGAACTATATTCATATAATTAGAAATAAATGAAGTATACCGAGTCTAAACCCTTAGAAACCACAACTCACGATGTCGATATATGTAGTTTGAAGCTTCTTCAGCGATGCCTCAAGCGATAGGTGCATGCTCTTGAGATGATTGCCCTGAAAATTAGATTTTATAACTTCGCCGGCTTTACCTGACGGGTAGAAAGTGGTATATTTGGTCGCAATAACCATTTGATCCCGATTACCGCGAAGGGACATCCATTCACCGAGCCACTCTTCTGATTCCTCGCCTTGGTAAACGTTTGCACTACCACATTAGATGAGAGAGGAAAGTAAAATCCCACGGTATAACTCACGTGTCTATGAAATTGCCGCCTTGATCGAAGAAATAATCAAGGATCGCAAATGAAGTCTCTTTGTTGCACACTGGAAGCAATCAATTACGTATTCAATTTATCGCATGGCGCATTTAGCTAGCATACCACCCATAGACGATTCCCTGTTGCCAGATGAGCGTCAAAATTTAACTAATATAAACGTGCACTTACCATGCTTCTCCGAAGTTCATTGCACCGAGACATAGTGGCGACACTCTGATGCCGGCGGTCGGAGAAAGGATACGATGAACAGCCAGAAGACTTTTAGGCTTTGAAAGCGAACCTGCACCAGGTCTGGACATAATGGAGTCAATCAAAGCACACCGATTGCAATAGAAAAGACAGGAAGTACAGATCCGCACTTATATAGTTTCTCAGAGACAGGCAGAGTGAATCAAGATCCCTCTTTAAGTGGCTTGGTCCAGTGCTATCATTCTGTGATTCGGACATAAGCTCTATTTGAAGCACCAGTGGTGACTTGGCTCCACAGCACCTCTACGTGTCCCTTGGTGTCTCCTTACTTTGGCATACGCTCACGAGACTGCTCAGTGGGGATGTTCGGGCCGGCATATCAATTCATCGGCCGAAAACCTTGACTTCCGTCGGCCGAAGACACCGACAGGGTAAGTACCAGTGTGGCAGGCAGATAAAGTTCTCGACATGTGAGATCTGCTCATTTTCCAGTGTTTCCGCTAACCGTGTTGTGTCTAATCGGCGAGTCCATATACGTAATACTACCACTAACCCGAGTCGCAGCAGCAGACGGCAATTTACGTCCTGCGGACCGCTCTTTGTGCAAGAGACCAACTGTAAAGCGAAGGTTTTCAGAATTCAACGCACCCACCGGGGCGCATGCGCCAGCTAAGCCGCACTAAACGCAGATATCGCCGGAGCTTGGGTGAGTATCGGGACATTAAACCCCGGCTGTACATACCGGAACATCTTGTAACGGCCGACAAAAATCGCGTGTGGCCTACAGCGAAAATCAAATTTCGCAAGGCCAAAGAAAAACAGAATTTTGTTTTGAGTTTTTCTTCTCAGAAGTGGCACGTAGCCACCACCCGGCCATTGTGAATATAGTCTCGTTAGGTCTGTTTATTTTGCTATCATAAAACAATTCGCCGGTCCACACCATCGGCTTCTAGTCGGCTTCTAACATGTAATCTACCCTCAACCTATTCCTCACCACCTGCTTCTCGTCGCTCGCCTCAACGATCATATATGCTATGCTTTCTTCGGCCAGGAGGTTGGGACTCGCTCTCTGCGAAGATCCAAGCCAGAGATTCTCATCTTGTTTCGCTGCTCAGGATCAATACCCTCTTCAAGCTCGTAGGAGCGACTGAGTAGCCTTTAAAGGTCTCTTTAAGCGTTAATGCACGCCGAGCGGGAGCACCAATATCGCCACGATCTTGTATTGAGCCTCTCTGAAGTGTTCTCATAGCGAGCCCTTGCAAAGCAGATGCTGCACTCTTTCTCACCAGCTTCAAGTTTTGGGAAATTCCATTTTACTGGCTTTCGACCTGAGTTAAAAGCTCTTCTTGGATGGCCGAGGCATAGTGCTACTCCTCTCGCCCTTGAATGAATTAGAAAGCAATTCTCTATGAATGCGTAGCGTATGGGTATTCACAAATAGTCTCCGCTCTAATCGGTGTGCCACACAAGCAGTCAATAAAATCCGATCTGTCTGTTTAATACTGTATTAATATGTCAGGTGATAAATGTGCCTCGCCATGAAATGTTCATAATTCAGATAGGCAGGGCTGCTATAAAGAAGTGGATTTATAAATTCCAAACGCGAGTCGCCGACCAAGTTGTGTTAACTGGGAGAAACATGAGTCCACTGGAGTCTGAGTATATAGCAGATGCCAGGGAACGTTCATTGTCGCTCATAATCCGGGCTTGTCATGTGACTTGGATATAGTACAGATCTACCCTGCGCTATGTCACTCCGATTTTTCCACCCCGAAGGCAGTGCGCAATGTTTGCCTCCTAGCATATCAACGTCCATGGATCGCTCGTCTTCAAAGCGAAAACGTATTGTAACAGCCTGTGGGGAATGCTATCGCAGGAAACAGAAGGTGTTTGTTTTGTTTTCTCGAATTGTGAACGTGATCTAACTTTGACAAGTGCGACCGGCAAAGGCCATGCAGCAATTGTATTGCCCGCAATGTTCAACCTAGATGCTCGTATGGCAATCCAACAGCGTATGTCACACGACTCTTTTACTAGCAAATTCATATTTTGGGCCTGGACTGGACACATTTGCGACTGCCATCAGCATTTGCAATACAAATGCACCGACATGCAACATCTTTGCTTGGTGGTCAAGTCATTGATGCAGCCTAATTTATGATCACTGACATAAGCTGACATTGTCATTTAGCTTCGAACTGGTCAGGGCTCCTCAGAAAGAACACTCATGGCTGCCAGAGTTTCAAAACGAGGTGGATGTTGAGCAGAATTCTGGGTCCTTAGATCTACTGAGCCAAGCAGGATACTCATCCGTTCATGATAGCAATGCCTTCACAGGCCTGCAAGAGGTGATTACGTGTGGTTGTCTTGGCTAAATTGAAGGTTCTGATCAGAGTAGTCGGTTCATGGTCGGAATACCGTCAGCCCCACATCTTCGGAATCTTTGCTTCAAGTGCACTTAAAGGGCAAGTACTTCAATCTCGTTGCAGAGCTGCCCCTGAATTATATGTGCGTCGAACTCATCGAGATATTTTTCTCCGAAATGAATTGGTCGTCTACCATACTTGAGCGTTATTATTTTAACCAACTTCACACTTCCTGGCTAAAGTTGCATGATGACGCCTCGAAACTTGACGGTCGTGACCTACAGTATTTTCCTGCTTTGCTCTTTCAAGTTCTTGCTCTGGCACTGCAAATCGTTCCTCCTGACAGCGCAAGTATAAGATTTCTCCATATGAACGACCCCGACATACTCTCTGAGACATACAGTAATCTTGGCATGGAGATTATGGCTATTTTGGGACGACACAATTCAACTGTCACAGCGGTACAGCATGACCTTTTGAGAGCTCTTTGGCTGAAGAACTGCAGTCGGGCTACTGAATCTTGGCACAGCTTGGGGAATGCAATCAGGTTAGTACCATCCTCTATTACCTGCTACCTACTTACTGACATGGCGGCGCAGACAGGCCCAAGAGTTAGGGCTTCATTTACAGTCTGAGGTTCGTCAACCAGCGGACGGGAACTTGGGAGAGATGCTCGGCCGGCTCTGGTACGACGAGTACAAACGACGACTATGGGTCAATTTGTTTATATGGGACAGGTTGGACTCACATTCATCTCTATAATTTTCACGTCACTAACATGACCAGTCATATGGCCTTGGTGCTCGGCCGACCGCGGACAATCAATGCGAACGACTGCACAATCAAGACGCCAACAGACTGCGATATTCCCGAAGATCCCTCTACGACAGTACCAACGTCAATCGGAACGGCCAATGTGCCCTCTTCCTATACACCACGTTTATTCTACTACGAAATTAGCCACAAGATACATAAAATGCGCGCCGTAGCCGCAGACAGGCCCTACATAAATGACTACAATGTGGTCAAGGTCCTTCATGAACAAGTAATGTCATTGCTGGATGGTCTGCCACCTGTGTTTCGACCTGAGAATCCAGATATTTCTTGGGACTCAAGGTGTCCAAAATTTCCGAAACAGCGCCAGCAAATCTCAATCGCTGCAAGCTCTTTTCTCATGGCGTTACATAGGCCACATGTTGCGATTCATAAATTCAGTCGAGACGCAGGTATAACTGCTGCGCTAAACACCTTAGAGTCTCAGCAGCGATTGTTCGAAATGGTCAGTAGACATCACTATAAGTTCTTCTATCTTTCGTTCTACACTATTGATGCGGCCATGTTCTTGGCAGCTACAATGATCAAACATACGCCAACGGATCAAGTTCTCTTGCAAGATATTTATCATTCTCTTCGCCAAGCAATTAATAGGCTTCTAGTGATTAAGGAGAGAAGTCCTATCGCAAAATCGGGTGTTCAGGTTATCGCACAATGTTGTCAGAAGATGTCATCAGAATTTTCAAAGAATATCAATGACTCCATCAATCTAAATTTCACAGCTCATGGTGTGAATGAAGTTCCGGAAGAAGCTACTATTCATGGATCAGAAAATTCTCTTGATTGTTCCTTGTCCGATATTGCCAGCTTGCATTCCACAATCCAGATTGACCGTTCGACACATTCCGATACATATTCTAATGAAATTGATTTCAATGCATCCTTCTGGATGAAACATATGACCGAGGACATCGACCCGGAACTTGGTTCACCGATTGGTTCATGGGATTCGCTGCTTTTACCGAATCTGGAAAATTGTGGGTGAATAGAGATTGCTACTACAGAACTCTGGTGGAGCTCAATCGGTTAATAATCACTATTCAGATTCTTGTCAAGCAAGGTAACATTGTATACAAAGGGCACAGTACCAAAGCGGCTGGGAAGAAAGCGGGCCAAGGAAGGAAGCGGGCAAGAGCTACATCAAGAATAATCCAATAGTCAATGAACTAATCCTGGCTGAGTTATCTCGAAGTGCTGGTCATAAATCGGCGTATCAATCCCGGCATCCGGGGTCTTAAATATCTTTGTAGAAAAGCTAACGTTAGAGTTGAAGCCGCAAGCAAGCACTGTTGGTTATCCCAATAGTCCCAATAAGAAGCGCATTGGTCCTCTATGTATAACAGCCGTTTGCTTGGCAGCGTGGACGGACTTTTTCTGGGCACACCTGCTATAGCCCTAACCCATATTTTTCTGTATTTACCCTTACCCTTGGTTTGGACTGTTTTGCCTCACGCGGGGCGTATATTCGTGAGTTGAGTCAGTTATAGGATGCCTTCTCGTAACGCGAGATTTACCAGATTCGCACACGAAATTCACAAAATCACAGAATTTACCTTGAAACATTGCTTTCGTAACTGCCAGGTCTACGAATTCGATGGTTGGGCGAAAAAGTTTACGCGGAGTCATCATACGAAGGAACAAAGTGCGTTGACCGGGTCCGAACGCCAGTGGTGATTATTTACGGCTAGTCCCCTTAGTTATGTAATATTAGCTGTCCACAAGATGTCATAACGTGTAACATGAAAATCTTGAATAATGGACGGGGTTGCGACCCTATTTCTGGGTGATTGCTTACAGCACCAGACTACAGTGTCTCGAGCTCACACTGTTGAGCTATGATACAAGCATTTCACGGGGCAGCGTCGTTACTTCGAAGAGATTAGCTAACTGAAGTCATCTTGGTGTGAGTCTCACTATGTTAAGTCCGTGTAAGATGTCATGTCGTTCCGACGGCACAAACTATGTTACGAAATAGCTGGAAAGCAAGTAACGATTTAATTTATTATATTTTCAATGGAGGACTCTGCAGGACCTCTTCGTTCTCATCTGTGGTCCTTTCCCTCGTCCTGCCTGAGCAGCCGAATGTACCAAACTCAAATATTCCATCGCAATCAACATTGACGAAGAATGTACCACAAACCGTAACAACATGTCTTCTGACTGATGTACACACTGTTATACAGTTAATTGAAGAAATACATAATATTGATTAAAGAATTCACTACAAAATATTATAAATATCCGCTAACATTTTATACATATGTAAAATCACGTGCTCAACATCGTTGACGAAGTAGGCCAGGGTTTGATTAGTAAGCACCTATCATCAAACTCTCATAATCACTCAGTGACCGGTAAATGAATCTGCACACATATCTTCTGGTGTCGTTCGATAGGTTGGCCAATCTCATTAAGCATCAACGAAGGTCCCGTTATCAGTAGTTGTATTCTTGCGAGCAACTAAAGTGGGCAGGACGGATTCCAAAAGCTCCTCCGCGATAGCAGCAGCGTCGTTGAGAAGTGTCTGCAATGCTGTCTCGTCGATCGCTCTCGATATTGCAGAATTCTTTCGTACTGCACCCATGGCATCGGAGATAGCCCCTACTTTCTCGGCACCACCAACGACGAAAGTCTCGTTATTAGTCTTCGCATTGGTTCTGGCAATCAACGTAGGAAGAACAGACTCCAAAAGGTCCGCTGCAATGGCAGTTGCATTGAGAAGTGTCTGCAACAAGGCATCATCGACCGTTCTCGCCATTATAGACTTCTTGACAACTGGTGTCACGGGGTAGTACGGTACTACCTCTTCACTGCCAGCCAGGAGAGTTCCGTTATCAGTCCTTGTATCCGTACGGGCAATCAACGTCGGAAGGAGAGATTCCAATAGTCCCTCTGCTATAGCGGTCGCATTGAGAAGAGTCTGCAATACGTTGTCATCAATGAGTGCTCTTTTTTGCATAGAGTCAGTTGACGCTGAGGTATTGATGTCAGTTGAAGCATTTGCAGCAGGAGTGCAATGACGAATGTCACCAATATCCCACAAAGACATGCAGCCAGAAGGATCGCAGAGCGGCACTGGTTTTGAGCCAGCTACATGGACGACGATTACTGCGCCGATAAGGCCGCTAAGAATCGAAGATATAACAATTGCGATAGTCAAGTAGCCAAGTTTGCTGAATCGTCTGCGCGAGTGGCTTGCTCCAGCCGGACAGTCCCAGTCGAAGCTATCATTGACGTACTTCTACAGGCACATTAGTCAAGGCCATATTGGCACATCACGAACACAAACCTGAGAAGCTATGTTCGAAACTGGTGATTTATTTGGTGACATTCCGGAATTACAGTCGGCGTGAAGGGATATTTCATGAAGTGGACACTAAGTAGTCGAGGGCGAGGATGCCATTATTTATCATTTTGTAGTTTGCAGATATGGCTACATTTGGGGGGTGTGGGCGAGTGGAACTGCTGCAATTGTTGGTGAACTAGTGGGATATCGTTGCCCCTGAGAACTCGATGCGTGTAAATCCACGTGAGTTTGGGTTTGGAGCCGCATGCTGGTTGCTCATCGAGCCCGTTTCTTATTTCTGCACTTCTCTACGCCCACATCCCTCCACCCCGCACGGCACAATTGTACGGCAACGAAATATTTTTGGCAAGTGCAATCCTGCTCTCAGTTGATTAGATGACAGTCGTCAAACATGCTAGCGACGGCGTGGTATCCCTGCAGGTCTTCGACCTCCACGGGGATAAGCAACTACCGCACGTGGACTAATACTTCGAACTAACATTGCACCTAATTCGATGCTTGCGGTGCGCAATTCCGAAACTGGCCCACTGTATCGCCTTGTACGATAGGAGTTCCTACGCCTGCATCATGTTCAAATATAATGCTGCGTGGAACAGTACCCTGAGTTTGGTGATGTTGCTGCTTTGTGCGGTCGTTCTTCAGCGGTATAGACGTTGGCGGCCAAAACTGCCGGCATGCGACGTTCATTAGTTTTCGAGAGGACTTTCTCTATGTCAGCATTAGTGTCAGTGTTACTGAGCTACGTCATCCTCGCAGAATTCCGGGCATACTGCAGCGCCCCGACGAAAACTATCTGCGGATTCCAAAGCTGGTTCGCAGCTCACCATCTTTGGTTATTTCAAACGCCGAGTGGAACCAATGTAGCCAAAAGGGACACTGTCGTGCGCCCATTTCTGGCCGGGCTAACGGATATTGGTGTAAGAATTATGATTAAATAAGCAATCGGCATGATTGTGCCGCATAAGTTGGTCACGAGGAAGTTGACAAAGGCAACTCTAACTGTATAAGTCGCACAAGCGATATAATTGTCATGCGTGACAAATGCGGAAAAGTTTAAAAAGTCATTCGACTATGAGAAAGAGATGTGGAGGACTTGTGGGCGGCAATGAGCATTGTAATATATCTACTATCTGCAGACAAGATCTTTGTCAATCCATTTTGGGCAACTAACAATAAAGGTGATAAAATAAACGTGATATAATATCACGCCAGTATTTGGTCTATGGTAAAGCCGTCTGACCCTCGCCTAGGCAATATTCACTCTCTTCCAAATGCTCTTGACTCGTTTCATATCGGATGCAATCACTAACTGTTTTGGAAAGAGTGCATTGCTTCCACAGCCCTACAGCTCCAAATTCTACTCTCGCTTTGCACAAGTGCTGCAGGGTCGTGAGACTCACAAATCATAGGCAACCATTCCATGACAGACTCAGAAAATATAGACGTAGTCATTTAAATGAGGACAATTATCCTGGCGTAATTCCTCCAAAATCTTTGGAGGACATTGAAATGCGTACAATTTTTATAGGGTATTCTAAGGCGGCTGATACAGAGACTAATATTCTCCAAGCTTTAGCAATGTGAGAGGAATCTAAAATGTAATACGGCTGCATTTGTAAACATATCGGACAATGGATTTAGAGCGCCGCATACTCTGCGGCCAATTGCTTTGGGAACACAGTGTTCAGGGGTTCTGGAAAGGGTAAAAAGCAAAATACCACAGACTCTTTTTAAAAAGTCCAAAATACCTGGCCACGGACTTCATGGTCAGGGTAAATACTATGATGTACACATGTAGCTTAGCTCAATGTTCGTTTGCATTGCGCTAAACCTCACAATGTTTAGTGCACAAGTAGCTGGCGAATGCGGCGCGTACGCTTGGGTAACTTGACCAGTGGTATTTTGGACTTTTTGAAGAGTTTCAGTGGCTTTACCCTTGAATATAATATGTTCAAAAAGCAAGTTGGCCTGTATTATTTGGGCAATATGTTCTCGTCTACTTTTTCACAATCGTCCAAGTCCATGGCCAATCCGCAGTCTAATCAGCGCTCTCTTTCGAGGTTCTTTATGATCAACAAAAGGTCTAGGCTAGCCAGCCCTTCTGGCTCTCTCACATTGCAGCACGCGATTGAAAACAAGGAAATAAGCCTGAAGTCAATGGGCTGCAATTGCGCCGTCGTGAAGGAACTCCTTGGAGACGAACGACGCGACAACCTTGCGACGCTAATGATGTCGGAGCTGGCTAATGGATATTCTGCTTCTCTGTGAGAAATTGTACTCCCACTGTAGGTCGAAATAGTCAAGCTTGAACGGCTTATCCATGCGCTACGACGACGTTAATGTCAGCAAAATTGATCAAAAGTTTCTGTCATTACATACCTGCCAATGTATAAGAACATCAGCTTTCGATCGATCTCTAGCGCGTGCCAAACTGGTAAGATGAGCTCATAATCATTCACCGGCCAGAAAAACACTCTTTCCACGTACGAGATTTGTTGTCATTGCGTCTGAAGATTACAGTTCATTTAGAGTTAAAAATGCGGCGTTTCAGTCAATGAACAGGTTTTGGGTTCGAAACTGTGGGTTTCGTACTGGATGGCAAAACATATACGGGGGTGCAAATGGAATCGGCCACGTTAAGGTTCGGTAGTACTGTAATGGATTAAGCAACACATAATAAATGAGTCAACATGGGGTATGGGCTTGTGTGATGAAGATAAGACAAGAACCGTGCCAGTTGTTACGTCGTCAAATATACTGTCAGCGTAGCCGGCAGCATGACAGCACTAATGTTAAATAAATCCCGCCATAGCCACCCGAGCAATATTAATTGGGTTAGATCAACTGCTGCCCTCCAATCGCGAAACTGACAGCAACGAAACAACTAATAACGTTGTCATAGATAAATATGCATTTCAGTTGATAAAGTTCCAGCGAAGTGGATCTGCAATTAGGCTCAGACGATCATTTGAGATAATGAAAATTTTGAAGGTAAATCCCTCGTTTTGTTTCGAACTTATTGTTTGTGTCTTCCAGCACATATACAATTACTTTCAGGCATACCATTGCATTGTTCATATCTGCTCACGCAAGATCAATCTAACAGGAAACTTGAGCAGTGGCAGTTTTAGCAATAATGTTGTATGGAATTTCACATCCTTAGATATACGCTTAGGATAACGAGAAGATGGTAAAATCCAGGCCGCAGTAGTTAGGTGGCTTTCACTTAAATAACGCCTGGCCTGGACCGGGCCGTGAGATGAACAATAACCTTAATTTGAGTTCAGTAGCGTTGTCTCCAATTACCCTAATCCTATTTTCGTTAGAGGAAAATCATCAGATTCACCGCCCGCCCATTAAGTCGTACGCTCCAAATACCACCTCGAGACTATACGTGACTGAATCTGAGAGATTATCAAACGCATAAAACATTTGGTTGACTAGTCCGAGGACTGCAAAAGGTATTCGATAGTGGACTTTTTGGATTTACAGACACATGCAGGGAGATTTTAGATGATGAATATAGTTCCGAATCGTAATTTAATGTACAATAATCTATCGCAATTAAAGTTATAGATGAAGCCTAGTTATCAGGTACCCGGCGCTGTCTAGCTCAGCCTTACACCGCAAACCATTTCGATTGTTCCAATCATGCGATGGCGTCACAGGGGGTGTCTTTTGAACTTTAATCGCTTGCTCTATCATTGTTTGGGTTTACAGCTAAAACTCACTGGATTAAATGACTGATGAGGGTAACATATTCTACACTGACGAGATCAAATTAAATGTGGCGAAAACTCTTAGAGTTAATAACATCTAGTTGAACAGTGGGTTAATGTAAACGTGTGACGGCGGTATTCATTCACGGTTGACAACAACAAACGAATTATCCCGCACTGAGTAGAGCTGGAAAATCGCTCGAGGGGGATAAGAATTTCCAATTTGTGGATCACGCTTACATTGGGTCAAGCCCCTTGTACCGTTGCCTCAATGAGCCGTAATGAACTGTGCGGCTCATTAAAGTGGAACACGAATGTGGAGAATGAAAAAAAAAACTAATGCGATAAGAATTTACGTAGCGAACAACGTTCGTTCGTGCCTGCGGGAATTTCGCCTTTAGCATAGCCCCCCTCAGGCACCAAAACGAGCAAATATCTCGACCAAATTTGTTCACCAATGAACCCTTTCATTTTGTTCCAAGTCTGTTCCCTGAGGGATTTATGCACCTGGCGTCTCCCAAACATAATCTTGTCAATAATTAGCGGCCTCGGTTATTCAGTCTCGTGAAAATTTTGCTCACACGCATTATTGTAATCCTGCCCCTTTTTTCCCTTTGTCAACAGAATAATGCACGCGACTTCAGATTTATTGCATAGACGAAATAGGACTGGCAACAAATCATGGTGGACCTGCGGACATATAAAAGTCCAACGCTGTGTTCTACTGGTTTAATTCTCTCTGTACTTCCTGCTTCTATTGTGCTTGTCCCTTCTTTGCTATAATCCTCGGATATGGTAGAATTTCCTTCACCTCAACTGCAGCTTGGCGACGAAAGACACCCCTCCAAAGTCGTCGATGATGCTGTGCAAAGCGCCGACTCCTCTTTAGAAAAACAATTGAGTCCTGATGTTGAGCAGGCGTATGCTTCAAAACTTGATGAGGACCTAAATCGCAAAAAGAAACAGGTAAGATTATTATCGGAAGCAATGTGAGTTGGAGCGGCGACACTGATAGTAGAATAGGAATATCGCGGATGGGTCCTCCTTTGGCTGGCCTACCAGTCTACTGGCGTCATCTATGGTGACATTGGGACCAGTCCACTCTATGTATACTCCTCTACATTCACCAGTCAGCCAACATACGATGATCTCGTTGGTGCGCTTTCCATTATCATCTGGACCTTGACTTTGATGGTCACTGTCAAGTATATGTTTATCGTGTTAAGCGCCGATGACGATGGTGAGGGAGGAACCTTTGCCCTTTACTCACTTTTGGCTCGATATGCCAATATTGTCCGACGCGACCCGAACAGTGCGGGCACTGTTAAGATGGAACGATATCTTACAAACGAGATGAAGCCAGCCGGAAAGAACATAAGGTCCTTTATCGAGCACTCCAGCATCGCCCGGACCGCTTTGAAAGTAATTGGTGTCCTGGGCGTTTCCCTCGTCATGGCAGATGGTGTCCTCACACCAGCGCAGTCCGTCCTGGGAGCCATCCAAGGTATCGAAGTCGTCCATCCTGGCATCTCTTCCGCCACTATCATCGGCTCATCTTGTGCAATCTTGGTCCTCCTTTTCGCAGTCCAGCCCTTTGGAATCCACAAGGTCGCCAGCGCTTGGGCGCCAATCATTATAATATGGCTCTTATTCAATCTCTGTTGTGGCATATACAACCTGGTCAAGTTCGATTACACGGTGCTAAAGGCTTTCAGTCCTTTCTTCGCGGGGTCATACCTGGCACGCAACAAAGAGCAAGGATGGCGTTCCCTTGGCGGCTTGCTACTCGCTTTTACTGGCGTTGAAGCTCTTTTTGCGGACCTGGGCGCCTTCAGTAAAAGGTCGATACAGCTTTCTTGGCTGTGCCTTACATACCCGTGTCTTCTGTTGGCTTACATTGGGCAAGCCGCATACATTTCACAAGATGCTACGATGGTGGCGTACACGAACCCTTTTTTCAATACTGTCCCACCTCACATGATCTACTTCGCACTTATAATTGCTATCCTTGCCGCAGTTGTGGCTTCTCAGGCCATGATCACCAGCAGCTTTCAGTTACTGTCCCAGGTCATGCGGATGTCATACTTTCCCCATATCAAGACTGTGAACACATCCAAGCGCTTCCACGGACAAGTGTATATGCCTTTGGCAAATTGGCTACTGATGATCGGAACTGTCGTCGTGACTGCAGCGTACAGCAATGTAAGTCTTACTGAACCAGAGTTCCAACTGCTTTTGAGCTGACACATACTACAGACCACCAAACTCGGCAACGCATACGGTGTTTGCGTAATCTTTGTTACCTTCATGACCACCTGTATGGTATCGTTGGTCGCCTTGATCATCTGGCGCATCAACGTCCTAATCGTCATTTTCTTCTTTCTCGTCTTTGCATGTTTAGACGGGGTCTACTTAACCTCCGCCTTAACGAAAGTTCCTCAAGGCGCGTGGTTCACTCTTCTTCTGGCAGTAATTCTATCCAGTATCTTTATTCTCTGGCGCTTTGGCAAGGAACAGCAATGGTCTGCTGAAAGCGAAGATAGATTCCAGCCATCGCATTTAGTAATTAGCAAAGAGAATGGCGATCTTCAATTGACCGCAGCGTTTGGTGGGGGCCCGGTCACTAAGGTCCAAGGAGTTGGTATTTTCTTTGACAAAGTCGGTGACATGGTCCCCATTGTCTTCTCTCAGTTCCTTCGCAAGTTTAGTGCACGGCAAGAAGTTATAGTCTTCTTTCACATGAGCCCACTTTCCCTCCCATCTATTCCACTATCCGAAAGGTATCTTATTCAGCGTACTTCGATCCCGAATTGCTATCGGTTGACCGTCCGTCACGGTTATGCGGATGATATTGTCACGCCGGATCTTGGCCGCGCGATCGTTGAGAAGTTGAAGTGGTTCGTCGCTAGTGACACAAGATCAACGACAGGAGGCGCATCTTCCCTGTTCACTCCCTTGCCGGATGTAAAAGCTGAGCTCGACGCGCTCAACAGAGCTTATGCAGCGCAGACGGTGTACATCATGGGTAAAGAGCAGATGAAAATCAAGAGAAATTCGAATTTTCTGCGAAGGATCTTGCTGGAAGCATTCTTGTGGATGCGCGAGAACTCTAGGACGAAGTTGGCGGACATAGAAATCCCAACTGATAGTTTAGTCGAAGTGGGATTCGTGAAGGAGATATGACCAAAATTTTGTAGGCTGAGAGATATTGTCTCACAGCTGCAGGTTGTCCTGAATTGTCGTTATAGACTTAATTAATTAATATTTTGATATCTTAAAAAATTGTTGATCTCTACCATGATCACCCCGGCCACAAGGCAAGGCAAGTTTGTACTATAGTAAAAGATTAGAAGGCAAGGCCAGCCGAACCCTTCCCGTCTGCCAGGCTGCTATTCGTATACTAGGAGCCAAGTAACAGTCATTAATGAACAAGAACAATCACAACGGGCAACGACAGTCGCAACCCGAACCCCGCGAGCCAACGGTCCATTGTGAGCGATGATCGCAGGGATGCGGGAAAGGAGACCGTCGATGTTTTCCACGAATACTTTGGTAGCCTTGACCAATGCCACACCAATGGTGATGGCGTTCTTTGAGAATTTATATTACATCTAATTCCTATTGTCCTTTATGTCCTACTTTCTAGCAAGAATTAATCTATATTTAACAGTCCATTTATGACGATACTCCTCTTCATCTAAGTGTGAGAAATATATGAGTGAATGGACGTGGAAACTGTAGGAATGGGAGCTGCGAATCAACTCTCGATGACGACCCGTCTCAAGGACAATTCAGGTCTATATCTCCTCAAACTCTCAACGATCGCACACCACTCTTGCCAGATATCCGAGATATCCCGACTACCTAAACCAATCAAGATACAGAACAAGAGCACACGGCATAGACGTTGACCAATCGGAAAGAGATGGTGAGAACTGAGGCGAAGCTTCAGCTGCTTATTCACCGTTACGGTGTGCTGGTCGACAAGACTAAACGTCTTCAAGATTGCCTAGGAACGAAGGGAAGGTCCCTGAGGCAACATGAGATCTAACTCTCTCTCACCGAACGTTGAGACCTTCCGTTTTATTCCAGGTATTCGTATATTTGGCCATAAGGCTGGATACATGATCCTGGATAATGCGAGGAACGTTGTCCCAATGATCCTTCAACCAGGTGGATGGAAGAGCTGGGAGATGTTTTGGAAGACATCGATGTAGTTAACCAAACTGTTCTTCGAGTGCACGCCAAACATCACGAGCCTTTGTGGTTGAGATCTAAATCTTCTGGTAAGTACTCTCCATGTTGATTAACAAGCAAGAGAGAGCATTACTATTCTTCTTCTCCTTTTCCTCGGGAAGTTTGGAGACTGGGTCAGTATAGTCCAAGGCCTCGGCCAGTTGAAACGCACGAAGATAGAGGAGCATGCTCTGCTTCCAGGAGAGATAGTTGTCGTCTCCTTTCAGCTTAGGAAAATCCCCATAATATCCTGACTTAGAGAATATTGCTTGGCTAGTGGTCGACATATCGCCAGGGCTCATTACCATTTGAAATGCGGAATAAGAATTGATAAGCGCAGTGAAGTTCGATTAGAACTTTAGTGAAAGGGTTTTTGGATCTTCTTAACACCTTGCCTTCTGAATCACGGATCAAGTAGGTTGGAACGCAAGGAATGGACATTCCTTTGTGAACCGATAAACCATTGGTCAGAGTGCATTGTCTCAGCGAGCCGTTGCCTGGCGGCTCAGAATTGTGAGGATACTAGAATACAAAACTTGTTCCTTAACAATGGTTTACGTTGCAGAAGATCTGCTTGTTGATCTCGTGATCTTTCAGCATATCGTGACTTTAAAAAGTTGAACATGTCGTAGGCACGCTCAAACATGTTGAGGTTCAACATTGTGACGTTATTGACATGTTCAATTTGATGCCACGAGCAACGTTGTCAGCAGGGATGTCGTTGTCTGTCATATCTGACAGCGGAACGTCGTTTTCGATAGTCCATAGCGCATTGAGTGCAGATAGGGATTTGATTCTTGATTCCCAGATGAGAAAGTTCTTTGCATCGTATAAAGGGATCTTGAATGCAAACGTAGACGCAGCTGTAAAAGGAAGATATTGAGAACCCGCTTCGCTCAATGCATCGACAGCACTATAGCAAAAGCTACCGTACTATCTTTATTCAACCACGAATTGAAGCCCTCAATTGTCTTGAATGGTGTCGATCCCAAGTCAAGTCCGACGGTCTCTTATTGTAATTTTGCACTTGAAATCAAGCGCTCAAACTCTGCTGACATGAATTGACAACCTATCTAAAGCCACGATAGAGAGCGTTGCATAAGACTTCCGATCGTGGATCTGTGACCTCTCTCAACACTGGAGCAAGCAGATACTTCGTACGTTCGTCCTGGTCAAGGCTAGATCTTGAAAGGAGTTCTTGGTCTGACTAGTCGTTTTTGACGACCGAGTAGGAACTGAAATTGCAGTGAATTGATAATCACGTTGGAAAAAAAATTTGCTGTGTTGTCATCTTCATAGCCTGAAAATCAGAATATCTTTAACGCTCCAGAGATAAGGGTAAGGGTATAAAGGTCATGAATGGTCATATGTGCCATATCACGAAGCCTCCATATCATATCATGTCATAAGAGTTCGGGCTTCGGGCAAACTCATATCAAATCATATCAAACCCGTATGATACGATATCATATATGGTATTATCATATAGCTCATCCTACTTTACACACTGTTTGCCGAATTGGAATTGGCGTACCAAGTTTGAGTATCAGGCGCTGTGAGAGATGTCTAGACTTTGGTTTCCTGATGACCATTGAAGAACTGCATCTGTAGTGGTCCATGAAGTGCGAGTGTACACAATTCGCTTGTCAAGACGACTTTTGCTACTTGATTTGTGGATATATGTCGTTTTAAGCTCCGCATTATGAAAGGGTTCCCATACCTTTGCTTCGGCTAAAAGGACTTGCGATAAAGACTCGTTTGGAAATACAATAATATCGTCAGAAAGTTCTGTGCCGTGGCTCATATCGGGGCGACTACGAAGGCGTGAGCCTTCATTGTTACAGTCAACTTCACTATCAGTACCTGTTTTCATTAATCACGAAGGTTGGCTCTATACGATCGCCTTGAGTTAGTTGAGTATCGTGTGAATAAGAACTTAACGCTGTTGAACGATATCATATTCGTGCTCTGCCCGATCAGAGCTGATGCGATACAGGTCGTACTTCACATTGTCGATCCCAACCACTAAGTCGTCGTCACAGTGTTGCTTGCTAGCAGTGCTTCTAATATCGAGATATGAGTAAGGACAATTATAATCAGCATTGTTTTAATATCGAAATCGACTGTGAGGGGAATTATAATCAGCCTCTCTTTCAGCTAAGCATAGAATAATACAACGTTTCGTATCACATGTGAAATTGGGATTTGCTCCCATTTACTAAATCACTGCATTTCTAAAATCTAAATCTGAAGAGTTATGCGTCTGAGTGAATTCTTTCTCACGATGGTGTAATTATCGGGAGTACTATCTCTTGAAAATAGACACTCTCCTATGCAGCAGAAGTCATCAAATTGTTTAAGCTTTCATCCATGAACAGCTATTCATTCACTTCCATGAGAGATACCTCGAACGTGATCCTGAAATTATCAACAAGAGCGCAGCAACCTCAACCGGCAGTAAACGGTAGACACCAGTCGCACCTCCAAAGGCCAACAAGAAACAACATTCCAAATGAACCTAATATTATTTGCACTGGCTTTTACTATGCATTACCACATCCTTGGTTAAACAACTCCGATAATCCAAGCAAAACAGCGGTAAGCCGCCGAACCCAAATATTCGCAGCACAAAAATGATAGCATAGAGCTGTCCTTGTCCCCGTGCTAATCCTCAGCCTTCCTTTTCAGTATAAGCAAATGCACAACAGTGTTTGCTCTAGAAATATGAGACCATCATCTACAAGCTCCTCAACGAGGGACAATTACATTTTGCTAAACTTGCCTCCCGGTGAGCCGCTGTTCAACAAGATCCATCGCGCTATTGAACCGTCCAACCTCAAGCTGAGAGAACGGCAATCGCTGTGCACGGACTAGTTCATTGTAGGCAACGAGTCTAAAGAGTAGAGCTCGCACAAGAAGTTGAAGAAAGTCGGCTCCAGAACTACCCAGATCTATCAACGTCTCTCCACCCCCATACCAGAGGATTCCGTCGACAACCACGATAGCATCGCCATAGGCAGCAGGACGCCAATTCGGTGAAAAGTCGATAACTGCAGGATCGAGGCCGTCTGAAAAAAGGATGTTGCCAGCTAAATCCGCGTGAATTATCTGAAATGGCTGGTAGTCGATACACTGTTTAAAAGAAATCAATCTTTCGAAAGGTTGCCGAAGCTCCTCGAGGGGTTCAATTGTTGCTTCGTCCCAAGCGACACGATCACCTGTGGCCCAGGGCGAGACTCGATGCCTGATGAACTCGGGACAGGAGATTCCCGAAAGTGCTTTATGGAGAGCACGAGACGTAGCTAATATTTGTTCCCAACGACCATGTGGACCAGTTTCTCCCGGTACATATTCTGATGCACTCCATCCGTTAACGATATAATAGCCTTGAGAGGATAACAATGGCCGCGGTATTCGAACCCCATCAACCTTCAATCCATCAAATACACTAGCACACCACGCTGCCTGGAGCTCGTCCTGAGCAGCCACGTGCTTGAATACAGCGTTGCCGACGTAGTAACTGGTTCCCATTCCGCCAGCAGCAGCGACGACTTCCCCTTCTGCATTGAAAGCTTCGATGACTGACGACGGAAGCAAGGAATGCTTAGCAGACGCCATGCAGAAAATATTTCGAGGATTGAAGGAGTTTGTCTATGAAGAGCAAATGAGTATCGGAGGGAAGAAATGGACGAGGACACAGACGGTTGCGCACTTGTACCGTAACCACTCAACTTGCACGGTAGTGTCAACTACCATCAATTGGAGGAACTTCTGCTCACTGTTTGAACTAGGAACAAAACATGACATAAATAATGAACGTTATTTGAAAAAAAAATTCAGGTGATTGTGGTAATAATGATATGAATCCTAATACGCACTGAACACTGACTAGTTTGAAATGGCACCCTATATTCCGATGCTGTGCGCATTAAAGTCTTGCATTTAACGTTTCCGAGAGCCTGATCATGCATGGACCTGTTGATAGGGTCTGTTGACGTTAGACGGAACAGTCGATAACTCGGGACCTGTGTATACTTTACGTTCAGCTAGCATTCCACAATATAGCCGTCGCTAAATTCTCTGGCAATTAAAACACATTCCAATTGTTCCACAAGTTGCCGTCGAAATTCAGGCGGCCGACTGCCGCCTCCTGCCGGTTATTCGCAGCGTTTGTAACCGTTGTAGCTGATGCCTGGTAACTTGAAAGACCCCATCCTGACCGTCAGTGACTTCAATGCCTATGGTGACCTGACGGCCAAGCGAGTTATATAAAGCATGAAAGACGTTCTGCTGGCCAGAATCCGGACGCCAATCCATGACTCGATCCATATGTTGTTCACATTGATGTTGTACAAGTTCAAGAGAGCACATAAGCAGATGAAGCATATTCATGCCCTCACTGCGGACATTGTTGGAAGTGAGATCCCGGATCGTCTTTGTAGTATCAGCAGTTTGACGATGTGTCCGAAACACCAGATACGGTTGTGAATAGCATCAATTTTATTTACTGTTATATGATAATATTACGCGAAGCCCAGCAAACACGAACATCCGGTCCGTTTTCTCTTTCAGATGACAATGTTACTTGATGGTGTGTCACTGTGGTACAGCTTCATGGTGTCATCATTTGCATGGAAGAAAAGTCTCTCAACGATGCTGTTTGCCTAAATCTCGAGGTCGTCTATCTGCCAGTGCCAGGCTCCAACTGATGATATGGGCTACCGCCATACTGAACGGGCTCAAATTCGAGTCGCTGTTAGCGTAGACGACGAAGTAGTTGAATTGAGGCGCCATGAGCGTGATTCCATTCAGGTCAAGTTCCGAGTTTGTTCTGATGACCGTCTGCTCATGATTAAGTCTGTTGGTCTGTCAATCATGTAAATGTACTGTTCACCAGATAGTACTCCAAACCTGAACCCTGCCAACTCAAAGAAGTCCTTGACATCTGCACCTAGAGCAAAGTAGATTCACTACATGGTAGTCGATAGCGTCGGGGCGTAGTTTAGCCTCACGTACATACGCAGAGTTTGTTACTGTTGAATGCAACCTGTAACGACCCCGCTTCGTTATCTTAACCTGCAAGGACAAATGGACAATGATCAAGCGCCAGTCGTGAGTGTATGCGAGAGGCATTGCCTGGCCCGAGATGAGATGCCCAAATGAATCTACCATGGCGTGGGGGGCAACCCTAAACCAAGTTCCGCGCAATTCGACGACCTCATGGTAACTAGTTCGTTTGCATTGGAAAAACGCCTTCAAGACCGTTTATATAATAATGCACAAGTCCGCAGTAAAGTACAAAATATAGCAATGGAATGGATCTGTAATTTCTAGAGAACTGCATTTGAATTGTGTTCAAGTATTCAGGCAATGCCATCACAAACTTGTGATTAGCAAAAGCTATTACTCAATCGGATCAGATCTGTCATGATCATGGCCGACCACGCAGAGTCTTTCCGGATGAGTACACGGTCGACTGCGGGGCGGAACTTCACTGTCATGAGTCCTGCGAAACGCTGACAACGCAAATTTAAATTAAATATTGTCCCGGTAGTTTGTGCACAGTTTGTCGAACTTGGACAGGCCGTCCTATGGAGATTCACTGCCAGTAACTGTATATGCGCGGAGAACGCACCGGTTGCAATTCAGCCGGAAAATCGGCTTCCGCCACTTCCGCTACTCTTGCGGTTATGCGCCACAACTAACGGATAAATTCTTGATCGGCACGGCTTGGAGACTGCGCCACGTGCCGCGCCCATGTCCCCGCTTTGGGTCGGACAAACGCTATTCCGTGCCCGCGGTTAGCATATCATAACACAGCTAGTGATGGACGGTACCAATCAAACCGACCTTGAAACTGGTTAATTCGCAGGGCGTTGAAGACCTGGATTTAACTGGGGCAAGATCCACGAGAATATTACTGCCACCAATTTGCGGACGAGAAAAAAGGGCAGTTTTTGCTTTGACACTGGCGCTGATACTGCTTCGCACATTCTTTGCACAGTAAGCCAACGTACAATAAATTCTTTGTTATAATTAGCTCAATATTAGTGCTAAGTTATCTCCGTAGTTGGACTTGCACCCGCAAGTGGCGCCCCCCACCCCACCCCAACATTAGCAATGACATCAGGGCCGGATTGGCAGACGACATAGTGGAGAGCGATGGGGGCCCACGAAGGTTTGCGTACTTGGCATGCACGAGGTTCATCTCGTTAATTGACTTTTGGCACGCGAGATCGCTACTTCTCGGTTAATATTGCCAATTCACGCGACATTGGCGTGTGTGATCTGAGTTTGAGATGCAGCCCGTTCCTTTGCCAAGCATTTAAAGTCATTAGTTGGTGGGAGCTGCTACCCCCCACTTGGAAGTCACTTAGTCATGTTGTCGAGCTGACTGACCAGAATACACGAAAGCACCCATTTTTACGCAATTCTGCAGCAACTTATCTCTTGCATCTTGCATGGCAAGCATTTCGCCCGGTTAGTGATCGTACAGCAGTTGCTTCAAGTTTATAGGCAGAGTAGATGTAGCTTTTACAGATGCATTCAATAAGTGTTTTCTCATATATTCTTATAGGCGCTTTTATTACCGTGCACTGGCAGTCGTAATATCCGGAGTGACATATAGTGATGACAACAGCGGTCTGCAGTATGAGGTGGCGAAAGGTGCTCCGCGCTCGACAGCAAATTGCACTGGCTATGAGGTTGTTCACACTTAAGCTTCTAATGGTATTACGAGCCTTGACCTGGCTCTAAATGGAAATGGAAGTGCTTTATATTCGCCTGACCCTTTCTTCCGGCACAATATCCCTCGAAGACAACATATCATAGAACCCAAAACCCATAATACTTGATTGCGGCTCAGATAGCAATGGGATGCTGTCTGGAAGTATCCATGTCGATGATAGTGTCTCTGCCAATTTAAAGCATAGCCTGCTGTCTTTCGAAGTGAGTGGAAGCACACGTACTATCGCAATCAGCAAGGATAATTTCCACATTGCGCCCGAAGTTATCTTCAGTACGGGTTTGGGGATATGCCTCAACCGGTCCGCCTAATGCTCTTCATCTTAACGGTCATTCGTCGTGCTAATCTCAAGTGACCTTAAATCAGCAGGTGCTCAACGTCACTAAGCAGAACGTTGATTTGAAATCTAATATTGTGCTTCAATGGAATTTTTTTTTTCGTTTCTGCAAATGTTCGCACTTGTTATCATTTCTAAGGTGTGGCGCCCCGTTATTGTAATGTATTCGAAGTTGAATTTGAATACAGTTGTGGAGCGACTTGACAAGGGGAGCGGACGGATAGTAGAGAACTAAATTCGCACGCTGAGCCCGTTTTATTTGATTTCTGGGACTTGAATACAGTTGATATGGTGTTCAGGGTTCAGAGGTCCACATCGCCTAAAACTCCTACTGTTCATTGGAAAGTTTACCCGTGAGAGCAAACCCCACCGCGCATTGCAAGCTGCTCTTGGCCTGTCAATGGAGATCGGAAGTAAGAGATGTCACTACGGACAACTTGACGAGAATCAAATTGATGAACTCGAAAATATGGTCAATATAATTTCAATACAAGCTAACTCAGAAACAATCACTTTACACAACATATATAGTGACAAAATGCATTGCCAAATAATTTAGACACGTTCAACCTGAAGGCCACGCTGTTTCTCGGCATCAACAATATTCTCGGCATTCTTGATATCCTCAGACAAGGCATGAGTGGGAACAAATGAGCTTGACTGACGGGCACTAGAGACCTTCTCATAGAGCTCGTCCACCTCCTCAAGGGACAAACCCTTGGTCTCAAAGACGAAAAGAAAGACAAATACAACGGCAGCCAGGCAGAACGTACCCCAAATGAAAAATACTTTGGGTCCCAAGTTCGCATTGCCTGGACCTGAGTCGACCATGTAAGGAGTTGCAAATCCAATACCAAAGTTCCAAATCCAATTCGACATTGTGCAAAGTGCAACACTCTTGGATCGAGTTCGAAGGGAAAAGGTCTCGCCGGTGACGACCCAAGCCACAGGACCCCAGGTGGAGGCGAAGAAGGCAATATACATGCACACGAAAGCAATCAGGACCTTGTTGGAAACGACAGAATTGACACTGACGCCGACAATTGCAACGATGTACTCAGCTGCACACATACCAATGGCACCAACTAATAAAAGCTTACGGCGACCGATCCTCTCGACTGCATACATACCGGGAGGAGTCATAACAACATTGACGATGTTCGTAATCAAGTTAATAGTGAATGGGTCGGTGATACCGGACTTCTGGAAGAAATCTGTGCCATAGTAGAAGATAAAATTGATGCCGCTCAATTGCTGAAGGGCCTGAACAGTAGTGACGACGACCAACCTATATATTTGACGACCCTCATTGGTGAAGCAGTGAATAAATCCCGTGCTGCCACACGAGAGCTCGTACTCATAGTTCGCTCGAATCTCCAACAACTGTTCGCTCACGTACTCGTGATCAGGAGGAAGAGCGCTTAGACGTCCGAGAGATTTGCGTGCTTCGTCGAGCTTTCCTTTCTTAACGAAATATCTTGGCGATTCCGGAAGGATTGCCATACCGACTGCAAGAATCAAGCCCCAAGCAAACTGAATGCAGATAGGGATTCGATATGCACTAGTATTAGTACGATTCTGGGTAGAATTGTTGACAATACTGGCGATCAGCAAACCGATCGTAATGGCCCACTGGTACCCAGACACGATAGAGCCACGAATCCATTTAGGAGCAGCCTCAGACTGGTAAAGAGGTACCACAGCAGAAATAAATCCGAGACCAAGGCCGGCAAAAAATCTTCCTTAACAGAATTGTTAGTTAAGATTGACAACAGTATGGAGAAACAAACATACCGACAGCAAATAAGGGAATCGCAGACGCGGCAGCCTGAAGGGCTACACCAATGGCGAAAACCGCACATCCGATAATCAAATTTCTAAATATTAGCGTAAGGCGTGGCGATACACAAAACAAGACAGAGTGCTCACATGCGCCGCCCAAAGATCTCACCGACAAAAGACATTGAGAACGACCCGATTGAAGTGCCTGCGGAAAGAATTGACACGATCAGCGACTTTTGTGAAGACGTGAGGAAAGGATTGCCACCGTCGTCCTGATGAGTAGCAAACACATGTTTGAAATGATCCATGGCGATAATGCCACTGATCGACCCTGTGTCGTAGCCATAAAGAATACCGCCAAAACATGCGAAACTGGCTACTATGATAGAAGGCCAGAAAGAGCCTTGAGAAGGCTTCTCAACATTTAGACCGAGCTTCATTGCGTAATACGAGCTGCAAAAGATATGAAAGCAATATCGGATTGGCAAACAAATGTGAGATTGGGAAGACGAGTTCTTATAGTTTTCTATCAGCCGGACTGAGCAACCCAGTCCGACTTCAATTGCTTGGATATCAATACAGTGAATATTGCGGGGTCACGCGGGGTCACTTTGTGGTTCATGTGGGGCAGAGAGGCATAATGGCGTGTGGAATTGCTGATGGCGACTCCGGCTCAATGGTTGTTCCGCATAAAACCTTAATAAACTTTATTTTTTTTCCTTGTCATTTTAGTTCGGGGATAACATCAAAAATGCCATTGAAAAGTTTTATAATATCAAAAATTCAATTGAGTGTCGTACGACTCGTTACTTGGCACATTTTGTAGTTAACGACTAGGCGCTAAACCACCGACTGGCATGCAACTCCATGGGCAATCATTTTCCTTGGCACTTCAACTGCACGCGTAGGGTCGGATTTGACGGCGACGAGATTAGTATCTCTCTTCAATAGACCTCATTGCATGTTTGAAAGTTATTGTTGTAGGGCACCAGATCTCCAATGTAGGCGGTATTATAGACAAGTGTCTTTGTGAATTACGGCGCTTGAAAATTAACATCACCGGGTTTCCAGACCGGGTTAGGAAATGGGTGAGAGTGGCACGACTCCCGATGGCATATTTGATATTACAAAACTTTTCAGTGGTATTTTTGATATTATCCGTTCAGTTTTTGAGATGTGGGGTTGGCGCATTTGCTTGGCGTTGGGGCTAATGAAAGCTAATAGAGTTCGTGAATATGCAGACTTCGGAGTTACTTCGGGATAGGCGTGGCGCATGTGTCTCACTTCAAACATTGCGACTGTTTCGCCAAATGCTATCATAACTACCGCAAACTAATTAATGCTTTCGGTATTAAGGCGGCATTACGCCGTGTATCTTGTCCAGCCTACTAGCGGCAGTCCAAAAGTAGTTTGCGCCCCTCTCGAAGTTGATGAGTGCGGGGCAACTCGTTGAAGCTAACGCTGCTTGTATTTTTCTAGATCGGGGATTGGCCAGAGATAACTCATCGTTTAAGAAATACTAAATTCTACTGCGTCGATCGACAGTTCATCTACTCCGCTTCCTGTACAATGGATGCCCAACTCGGTAAGCTAACTTCCAGTGCTGCTGGTGCTGCACATGTGTGACTACCGCGCCTGCTGTATCTCCGAACATTACTTTTGATTTGGCCAGTTGTCGCCTCAAACCCACCAGCTTCCAAATAACTCCAGTCCCAATATGCTCACACTTGAAAGATGGGTAGAAGTGCGGGGTTGATACACCACTGCAAGTTGTGCATGCTCTAGCATCCGGGTCGTTCAGTCATGTCATCAGCCGGTCTGGGTTAGCATCAGGGTCAAACTTTGACAATTTTCGTTTGTCGGCCCCGGTCCTTGACCAAAACAGAATTCACCCCGCATCAATTACTTTAACCCACACAATTCTCTGTAGTTTAGTCAAGTGGCATGTGGAAACTGACATGCGGGGCAGCCTGTACGTGGGGTGCCAGCAGTGCCAGCGGGGTGACTTCCTTCGATCCACTTCACTACCCCGACCGCCAACCCCGTCTTATTGCAACTAGCACTTGGTCTTGTCTTTGTCGCTAAACAATGGTTGCGCTAATTTGCTAGGTTCGTTATTGCGATACTCTAAACATAGTAACTTTGTTGGGCGACGATCGAACAGCTGCTTGACGGATACGGAAATGCGGAGTCCATGGGATTGCAGCAGTAACTCCTCTTGTCTGGATTCTGGTCGCTTCGCACTGACGTCCTTCTCCCACCATCCCGCTACACTCGTACTGCAACTCGATTCTCCAACGGAATTCTGCTTTTTCCATTTTTCTCAATGGTTAGTGATCTGCGAGCTTTTCCGTCATTTTGCTTGGCAAGCACGACCTTTCTCCTCAATTGCTTTTCCGAGCCTGTCATTTCTTCGCTCATGGACAAAATACAAATGCTAGGGAAACACGCTCATAATGATAATTGTCATAGCCAAAACTAAACCAATTCTTTCCGCGACTGAGTCATGGTTTCCTGGACAACTTGTGTCTTCATATTGCTGCTTGGGTTCGGCCGTTGTTTGGTCCACTCCTATTACACCGAGGAGTACCGTCCGCAATTCCACTTCACTCCAGAGCAGAATTGGATGAATGATCCGAATGGGCTTGTGTACTACAATGGCCAATATCATCTATTTTACCAGTATAACCCTAACGGGACTACCTGGGGTTTCATGTCGTGGGGCCACGCTGTCTCGACCGATCTTGTGCACTGGAAGCATTTGCCGATTGCGCTCGAGTGTAAGTCCGATTCTAACGGGAACGTCCTGGAGATGTTCTTCTCTGGTTCCGCTGTTGTTGATGTTAACAACACGAGCGGCTTTGCTGTTCCGGTCGGCAAGGACCATCACGGCAAATTCATCTATTCTACCCCAATGGTTGCCATCTACACCAGCAACTACCCTACGGCCCATACCCAATCCAACGGCGCAGTCATCCGTGCAGGCCAGCAGTCCCAGTCGATCGCATTCTCCAACGATAATGGCCTAACTTGGACCCAATATGATGGCAATCCTGTCATAGAATCGCCTCCTGCGCAGTACGCCGACCAGTACCAGCAGTTCCGTGACCCATTCGTGTTCTGGTATGCTCCATCATCGAAATGGATCATGGTTGCCTCTTTGGCAATGGAGCACATCCTTCTTATATATTCATCCGAGAACCTGAAGGATTGGACTTTACAGTCTCAGTTCGGACCGGAAAATGCAAGGTTCGGACAATGGGAGTGTCCGTCATTGTTTCCTCTCCACGTGGACGGCAACAAGAACATAGTAAAGTGGGTCGTACTCATGGGAATCAACCCTGGTGGTGTTATTACCGGATCTGGCACCCAATACATCTTGGGTTCGTTTGACGGAACTACTTTTGTCCCCGATCCATCGGATGTATATGACCCCACGCAGATCCCGACTGGCAGTACTGTGTTCCAGGACTTCGAGTCGATTTCGTCCTCGTTTGAAGAACTGGGTTGGAATGCCACAGGTGACTTTTCCGGTCTTGGTCCTCAGAACGCGTCGACTGTTCAAGTGTGGGATATCATGGGATATCTTGGAACAGGCGTACTGACAACATACCTTTTCGGCGACATCGCGATGGGCACCATCACATCCCCTAGGTTCACAATCACCAAGCAATACATTAGCTTCTTAATCGCAGGAGGTTATTATCCTTTCAATCCGGCCACAGCTGGAACTCCCGATGACAATCAAGTTTCATTCAGTCTCGTCATTGGCGGCCAGGTCGTGCATTCGCAGACGGGCACCGACACTGAGGATCTGGTGTGGCGAAATTGGAATGTGGCGGGATGGATAGGCCAAGAGGCGTACTTTATTGTCACCGATGTCAACACTGGTCCTTTTGCACACCTACACGTCGACGAGATCATCTTTTCTGACAGCCCCAAGGACGAGGGTAACTGGTTCGACTTCGGACCCGATTTATATGCTGCCGCAACATACAACGGGCTAGATACCAATCATCGGACCGTGATTGGGTGGATGAACAATTGGGCCTATGCCCAAAATATTCCGACCAGTCCGTGGCGAAGCGCAATGACTGTTCCACGTACCCTGGCGCTCAAGACCATCAACAACAAGGTCCGACTCGTGCAGCAGCCAGTATCGTCATTGTCGTCGCTCTACACATCAAAGTTGTATTCCAACCAGTTCAAGTCCCTCCGGGCAGGCGAGACTGCGATAAATGTGCCAGCTCCATACAATGCGAGAATGAAGCTTACGGTACAGTTCAGTCGCGGACGTGGAACACAGTTCGGTGTCATTCTGCGCTCTAATACAACTGATACCCAAGAGACCGTGATCGGGTACGATTTCCTTGGCCAGAATGTGTTTGTCGATCGCTTTTCGTCTGGCGATAACTCGTTCGTAGATTGGCAGCCCAACCCTTACCCTGGACGTTTCATTGCGACTCTGCCGACGAAATCCACCGATTGCATCACGCTCAACATCCTCTTGGACTGGTCTTCGGTCGAAGTCTTTGATGGCCAGGGCCTGGCAGTTATCACGTCGCAGATATTCCCACTTGATGATAGTGCTCAAGTAAAGCTGTTCTCCGTTGGTGGCACAACAAAAGATGTTACTGTGTCCGTCAATGGCATCAAATCATCCTGGACTTGAAAAGCTTGATGATGAATGGGGTATTTCCAGATATTGGATTAAAGTTGTTCTAATCAAAGGCTTGGCTATTTCATAAGCGTGGATGGTTTTATTGCCCGTTGGTATGGGGATATGTTGACAATTTGAGTTTACGCAGTGCGATGTACTAGTGGGATTTTCGCAATATATTTTATTATTAAAATCTTCTATAGCTTAAACAAGAAACTGCACCAAGAAACTCAATAGTTTGTGGTTTTAGCTCACGGCCATGCTTTTTCGCTACATTTCGACCGATAACTCCTCATTGAATGACCGTTTCAAAGGCCAGTATGACCATATACAGTCCTGCATCACGCCTACTTCCTATCCATCGAAATAAGAACTACTTTTCCCGGACTGACCTTCCCATACGCCTCGACAGCCTCATCCAACCCAACAACTACAAACTCCTCGTCTGCTTTGGTCTTCAACGTGCCATTGTCAAACCATACCTGCAACTGCCGCATTATCTCGGCCATATCCGCAGCAGAGTAATTGAGCGAATTACATCCAACCAGCTCATGCTCCTTCCGATATGCCCGGAGCAAGTCAAACGTGAAATCCGTGCTGGCCCCTCCCCTGGGCGCGGCGATCCATACATACCGTCCATTGACCGCCAACACGCCCAATGCCGCCTTCATCAGTCCGATATCTCCTACCGTATCTATTACAACGTCCGCTCCCTTCCCACCCGTCAGAGAAGTGACAGCCTCGAGGGCGGTGTCCATCGCCACGTTCACATCGGTACTGTCACTTCTCGATGCCGTAATCACGCCTTTGCAACCCATGGCTTTGGCTACCTGGACCGCAGCCGATCCGACCGCGCCTGCCGCACCAAGCACTAGAACAACATCTTCCGCCGTCGTCCTCGCTCGTCGGACGCACAACACAGCAGTCGTGAACGGCACGCCTACACTCGCGGCCTGTAAATACGACAAAGTCCGTGGCTTCCGTACTACGGCTGTTTCCGGAACGAGGCAATACTCCGCATGAGCCCCATCCTCCGAGAACCCAAACTTAGAACCACTGGTCCCATACACATCCTCGCCGATTCGGTCCTTCGGGCCGGCGACTATGGTGCCCGAGAAATCGCGACCCGGAATTCGCGGGAAGGATGTCAGCGAGAAGCCGCCTTTAGCGTTTAGTCTGTCGGACGGCTGGATTGCGGATGCGTGAACTTTGACGAGAACGTAACCTGCTGTGACAGTCGGCTTCGGGACCGTTTCCAGGGAAAGGGTTGGAGGTGACGAACGCGAGGAGCGCTTCAGACGGAGGGCATTCATTGAAGTGGATTCTGGCGCCAGGCTGTGCTATCTTATGATGTAAGAGAGGACGTGTGGCAGAGCGAACATGTTCATGAACAATACTGGAATATAAACAAAGGATGAAATGGTCGATGACATCACCGGTCGGGTACTCGGCCCGTTAAGCCGATGAACTGTTTACTTCCACTTGGCACCAATAAGGTACACCAATAAGGTTATTACGTAGTCAATGACTAATGTGGACATAAACGCCTTTGACAACTAGTCGCCAGAAATATTTCTGTAACACTCGGAGAGTATTGGTTTCGCAATCCTCATCTCCCTCGGTGTTAGGGATCGGCAGGATAGACGGATAACAGATATATCCGTGGATATCCATCGTGGATACGGATACGTGATATGGATACGGATGAGACAAGACTGATTAGTCATACCCATGGATATATCAACTGACTAACAGCCTGTTTTTGGAGTTACGGTGTCTGAATTTCCGGCATCTATCAAGCACTTCAATTCCCACTTATTATTCGCCGAATACGCCTTCAAACTTTAGTCACGTGAATAGACTAGGTTTCATTTACCTCAGCCGCAGATACCCTTAATGCCACACATAGTCCACTATCCCTGGTATTTTGTCCCTTTCCGCCCTCCAGTGGATCACTGTCGGAGTTTGGTCTTTCTTCACGTTGTGTCTCGGGTAGTGGCCGGCCAAGTCCGAGTAGGGCTGTGGCGGATGCGGATATCCGCCTAATTTGACCGAATCCGCCACAGGTTTGGCGGATCCTCATCCGCCGTCTTCGTCGAATAAATCCGCCATCCTATCCGCCGGGATCGGATAAATCTAAAATGATTGGTCTAGCCTAATGAGGTTAGACATTTTGCTTTGATGATTTATCGCCAAACTGTATTTGGAAACCTTCATTTCAACCAGTTTGTTAATACGACTCTCTCATCTAAATAATATTAAAAATAGTGTTTAATAGTCCGGCATTAGGATTACGTAGACGATTTGCCGGTTTGCCGATATAGTATCGGCAAATATCGGCGACGACACAATATCGTCAGTCTCAAAATCTTGCGAATAAATTACGAATAAATATCGGCTGGCGTAGGTGTTAACCGATATTGTATCGGCATATAGTCGACGATATCGGTTATCGGCAGACATTTTCTTAAATTAGGACTAGCTGGTACAGACTACAGGACTTAGGAGAGATATCAATTACCCGCCCGATTGACCATTAGTAGGTCTGTATGGCAATAATATGTAGAATTCAAAGTGATGAGACAAGAAACAGGGGTTCAGGGTTTCCAGCATTTCGCGCTCTTAACGGCCGAGCAGTGCGGCAGATTTATAACGACGTCAGCCTCTGTTGACATTTCATGTGACACTGTTAACTAATAGATGTATTTTGCCAATTAATCTATTGCTTATACGCATATGACCGGTCACGTGATTTTTATCGGCACGCATCCGATATCGCAGGCAGATCCCGACGACATAGTATCGGCAGGCTCTAAAATCGGCAGGCTTTTTATTTCGCCGATATAGTATTCGTAGCAAAAAAAAGTCGCCGGCATTGACGATTTGCAATTAGAATGTGAAATCAGTGCGATAGAATGTATCCTTGCGGAACTCTTAAATGTTCCGTGGATATTCGCTTTCCAGCGACACAGTGCACCTTGGACCTGACCTTATACTCCACATCGATCTTTCCTAATTAGGAAATTATCCGCCTTATCCTCCAATTTGGGCCCTGGCGGATGTTTATTCGATATTCCCATCCGCCAACTTAAAATGCGGCGGATATTTATTCAAGGCGGATAGTTTAGCGGATACAATCCGCCATATCCGCCATCCGCCTACAGCCCTACCAAGTCGGTCGACTTAGCTTTTGTTCTCTCCGTCTTCCAGTTGTTAGAGCACGTCCGTCAGAGGTGGTTTTTCGTGTATCGGGCAGATGAGATCATTCTGCGCGATTCTTTCCAGAAAGCATTGCTAAAGAAATCCTATGATAGTTCGGATAAGTAGTATTAAAGTCACAGTCGGCGCCAGTCTCAGGGATGTTGAAATTTGGCAGTTGCAATCGTTTTTTGCTTTCGTGCTAAGGCGCCGGGTCGCTATTTCTTTTTCCTGAATTGTTCCGCTTTTGGTTTTCTTTCCTTGCTTCTTCCTATGATGTTAATATAGATAATAGACACACATTTGATGTTTTATAATAAAAAAATAAATTGTTAAAACAAAGACGTATAAGTAGTCATATGTTATCGTACGATGGAGATCACGACTGATCGAGCAAAGGCTTATAATCACGTGATCTATCCGTGGATACTACGGATACGGATATGGATAAAGCCAATATTTCTGATACAGATATTTACCTTTGGATACGGATACAGATATGGCGGCCGGGATATTATCCGTGCCGATCTCTACTCAGTGTAACGTATAATGATGTTAAGGGCTCAAGCGCCTCCAAAGGAATTGGAATTAAACAAGCTTTTGACTTAATAAGATTTTTCTTTGAAGGATATTAAAATTAAATTTATTTTATGCAAAATATAAGAAAGAAACTAAACCTTTCTTATGATCAAGTAAAAAGTAAACCTAGAGGTACGTCAGGAGAATCGTCGTGCCATCCGTATCTGCATGTCCTGAATCTGTCTCGAAATGGCTGGCTATAATTTGCTGCAGAAGTTCGTCATCTGAAATTTCCAATGCAGTACCTTCCTCTCTGGGCTTTTCGGTTGCGTTTAAGAAATTTTCGAGGCTCTTGGCGTGGTGGATCCGCCCAACCTGCTGGACAGTGTTAAAGAGAGAAGTAAGATCTGGGGTCACATTGGAGAGCTGAAGAGGCTGCGCGACAAAGTACACTTTTGAAAACAATTATTCATTGTCATCGTTGACAGTTTTTTGCCAATTCTGCTGGGCATTTATATTGCAAATGTCCTTTCGTGCCGCAGGTCCAGCACAAACGCTTTTTCTCCGTTCGTTGTGGTGACGTTGTCGACCTGGCAGCATGCGGTCAGGTACTATGGTCGCTTGCATTCGTATGCCGTTTGGGTTGCTAGTTGAACGACCATATTCCAAGGCACGTTCCATAAAGCGGCTAATCCAGTCGCAGTGCTAATTCCTGCATGTCCTTTAGCGTGGAAGATTTATGCCGCGGCGCCATCTGATCCTTGATTGCATCCTTCAGGCCATCTAGAATTGGTCTGTGAAACTCGATCGTTCCAAGCCAAAAGTGCCGCTGTGGACATAAACTCCGCTATGTATTCCGAGATGAGACATCGGTTCCATGCTCGAAGAAGCCAGCGAATTGCATCCAAGATGGTCACAGTCTGAAGAGGCCCTTGGCAACTCTCAAAGCCTTCAAGCATATAGCATAGCCATTGCTTCCGGTAATAGACCTTAAGATCTAAAGTTGGAATCGACTTGTAGAATTGGGTAACAGCCACAGGATGCGAATATATGGAGATAAGGCCAGCATTGTAGGCCCCGAAGTTATCCACCGTAAGAAGAACGGTTCGAGATCCAACATGATTATAAAATGCAAGAAGCCACTCCTTCATAATGATCGTATTCATCTTTGTGGACTTGTTTGACTTCCATCGACGTCTCATGGTAGATATGCTGGTATTCCGCAGAGCATGTAGCCCCTTGGATTTACCAATGAACCTAACTATTTTGTCCGTTCCAGAAGCATTGACACCGAGCATGATAGTAATCTGTGCCTTGTCCTTCTTGAAAACAGGGCGGCACTGAGTAGAAAGTCCTTTAGAAAAATTCTTCTCTAGAACAGGCCGGTTTCATCAATAGCTTGTTGATTAACAGAGCTAGCTTCTCCGTGCAGTGTGTAGTTCTGGATTTAATGTCGTTCTTAAACCGGGTAACAAGCCTGAGCTAAACTGCGGTTCCGGAAGGTCTTGATACTCTAGTAGCTTAAGTTACTTCCACATCTTGCGAGCTCTCTCAATCAGAATGCCTTTGGTTATGATCCCCCCTTTTGCTTGATTAGTTTCTGCCAGTCAACTAGGACACCTTCAAGCAGTGCCCAGTTTGCCCGTCGATCCCAAAAAAACGAAGAGGGCATAGATACGGCATCAAGATGTTTATATCGATCGCTGAGAGATTCCGAAACAGTAGACTGGCTTGTCCGACATACTTTATCTCTGAACCAGTTTGTATAGGCGTTCTGTGATGGTTGGGGAGATTGTTGCTGGCACAAGCCTTGAAGAGACTTCCGTTGAGCATCGGTTATTGCCTTCGAAATATCAAGTTTCCGTGAAATTTTGGTGTGAAACACATTATTACAAAAAATTGGCTTAACAAGGGCTATCGGTTATTGCGAATCGGTTTAGCGGGGTTCTACTTTATGTGTAAAAACGACTTAAAACCGATAGTGTGATAATATTTAGATGCCAATTATTAATACAAGTGTGACAATGCTACCTTTAACAGCCCAACAGTAAATGTCATTTTAATTCATACAATATACAAGAAAGACCTCTAGCCGCCCCACTGCTCCATAATCTTTGCCATTTCTAGTTTCCGTTTAGTCCAAGCCTCCTCTATCTCCTTCTTTTCAATGTCGGCTTTGAGCGCCTCCTCCTTCTCTTCCGCTTCCTGTTCGGCTGTCATGGTCGGGTTCGGTTGCTCTGGAAAGACATGCCCAACATCGTCCCAATTATGTAAGTCTAAAATCTTGACCATCTCTCTGCGCGCGCTCGTCTTCATGCTGTGACTGTATCCCCGGCTATTTCCTGCCCCCAGCTCGGTTTGGTCGTTCTCGAGGCCCTGGTTATCACTATCTTTAGCGCCGTCGACACGCCAAGCCGAGAACAACGGCGGCGTGATGGAATATCCACGGATAATTCCCTGCTGGAGTTTCCGGATGATATCGATGTCGATAGCGGCGGTAATCCCACGGTAGGACAGATCGAGTATCAGTCGCTCTGCACCCTTGCGCGTGATGGCGTAGCCCATTGTACACACGGGACTCCAGGCAGGCGCGATGGCGCGCATTTTGCCCAAGTTGCGGCCATGGATGCCGAGCGACTGTAGCTGGCCAACAAAGTGGTCGAAAGTGTCCTGACGCGACGGCACGTTGGGGTCCTCGTAGATGTGCACGAGATCCAGACGGTTCTCGTTCGCGCGGTCCGAGCACTGGCCGACGTAGAGCACGTCCCAGTCGAGCCCGTATGGTGCTGCTTTCTTCTCGTGCTCTGTCGGCGGCGTAGTGCGAATGCGATTGTTTTGCATCTGTGTGCTGAGGAGTTCAAAGATATCGTGGATGTTGGCATCAAAATCAACGTCGTCCTCGAGCACGAGCAATGTCTCGAAGTCGGACTCGAGCAGGTAGCGCCACGCGTCGACATGTGCGCGCCAGCAGCCGAGCTCTGGCGGCCGGAGCCAGTACGAATGGAGTGGCTTGGCCTTGTCGGCGATGGCAGCGCCGTCCACTCCAGGGATGTATGTGAAGTTGATGCCGTATACGGAGCCGAGCAGCTCCATGGCGTCCTGGCGGTCGGAGCGGTAGGGCATACTGAGGTAAGCGATGCCACCGAAGCCCAGGGTCTCGTTCTGCGCACGCGATGCTAGGCGTTTAATCGCAGGTGCTGGCGTGGTATTATCCATAGCATATGGTAGCGGATGTATCAGGTCGGCGAACAGCACATAGCTGACAGTGAGAAAAACGACTGAACCGAGCGCAAATACGATCGCGACGCAGGTTGCGACCATCCGCCTTCGCGACCAGTTCAGCCGTGCGACCGCGTCGCTTGTGGTCCATTCTAGCTTGCGATAGCGAACTTTGGCAGAATCCAGCAAGGCCCTAGATTTCTCTGATACGCGTGAATTCATGGCGCAGTGTGGTAATGAGGCATGAAGGCGGAGATGACAGGGGCAAAAATGGCGATGAACTTTTAAACATCGTGGCTGGGAACTAATCGCGATGAGACAGACTCGCGATCCACAGCGCTGCTGACCCGACCCACATGATAAGAGTCTGACCCATGCGTGGAACTTGCCTCCCCGCACGCAACGGGACCCGAACACACATAGTCGTCTCCGCACCAATGTTTAGGGAAATTTCATACAGTAGTACGCTAAATTAAGACAGTATATGTTCAAATACTTTATATTACAAACTTATTAATGTTATTATTATTATACAAAATTATTTATACAAAATTTAAGTCCAAAATGAAGCGTTCATGTTGCAACCGTTAACGATAGATCTTCCGCCGGCGTGGCTGCCTGTGTTCCCTCGGTTTTCGTCTGCTCAACATTATCTCCCCCCGGCGTTGACTCATCACTCGTGTCCACTGTAGTCTCTTCTGATATCTCCTGGTTTGTCTCGTCACCCGCCCCTTCCGCCGAATTTTCTCCAGGAGATGTAGCCGCTTCGGCTGGATGTTCAACTGTCGTGGTACCCTCACCAGTTTCCTTGCTCTGGCTATCGGCCGGAGCCTCCTCAGCTTTATCAGTCGATGAGTCGGATGAATTGCTGGTCGCGTCACTAGACGTAGGTGTCTCAGAAGAGTCTGTGACTTCCTCTAACGGAGCCTGGCCGGCTTCCTGGCTTGCTGCCTTCCCCTCCTCTGGGGTGCCACTGAACTGGGGGACGGGCTCCTCGGACCCCTCAGCGGCTGGAACTACAGTCTCTGTCCCTTTCTTGCTGGGTATTACGCGTTCGTAGTCCTCCCAATTGGTCCGGTCCAGGTTCACGAGCATCGCGTGTCGCGCGCTGTTCCTGATGTTGAGACTGGTGCCCGCGATATTACCGATATCCTTCTCTTTCTCGTCTTTCTCCTTCTTCTGCTTCTCAATTTCCTCTGGCGATAATTGCTGCTTCGTGTCGCTGTCTTTCTCGTTGTTAAGTCGGAAGGCAGAAAACGGCGGTGGTGTGACCGTGTAGCCGCGAATGGCACCCGCTTGTAGCTTGTTCAGTATGTCGACATCGATTGCCGTGCTGAGACCCAGATACGACAGGTTGAGTAGTAATCGCTGCGCGCCACGGCGAGTGATGGCATACGCCAGCGTGCACACCGGACCGTACGAGGGCGAGATGACGCGCGTTTTGCCGATGGCCTTGCCGTAGACACCAAAAGACTGCAACATGCTGATAAAGTGCTCATGCGTGATGGCGCGCTGCGGAGCATCCTGGTCGCTGAAGGCTTGGGCAAGGTCCTTCCGCGGACTAGCGTAGTCGGAACACTGGCCAAGATAGAGGACGTCCCAGTCAAGGCCGTAAGGCGCCGCCTCGATCTCTCTTTCCGTCGGCGGCACGACACGCAACTTGTTATGCTGCATTTGCGTGCTGATGCGTTCAAAGATCTTGTGGATATTCACATCAAAGTCAGCATCGTCCTCGAGAATGAGCATCGTCTCGTGACGTCCAGCAAGCATGTGTCGCCAAGCGTCGGCGTGAGCGCGCCAGCAGCCCAGCTCCGCAGGCCGCAGGTGTGACCCTCCGTCCGGCACAGACTTGGGGTGTACTGCCTCGCCATCGATACCGGGAATAAAGTGCAAGTCAAGGCCATGGATGGAAGCGAGCAAGTGCATGGCATCCTGTCGGTCGGTGCGGGAAGGCAGGCTGATATACACAATTTCTCCAAATCCGAGGGTCGCATTATGAGCGCGCGCGGCCAGCGACCGCGCGCGAGCATCGACGGTGCCGTTCCAGCTCGTAGCCGGGTTGACGTCGTAGGAGTCATATTCTTTGTTAGGACTCGCGAGTATAACGTAACGTGCTGCCATGAGAAAAAGTGTGCTGAGCGAGACCCAGAAGAGAAGATTTCTGCTGCGCTTGCCAGCGGCCAAGTACGGCAGGTGCGCGAACGCTGCTCGTACGTCGGACATGGTCACCATGGCGACTGGCGACTGGTGATGGCGATGCGATGGCGGAGTGAAGAAAGTCGACAGGTGACAATTTGACGATAGCAGTGGGAAGAACAGAACAGAACAGAACGACGGACCGAAGGAGACCAGGGTGGACCAGTCCAGGCTTGGGTTCGGGTCGGGTCGAAACTGCGGCTATCGCACTTCGGTTGCTATTAGCGATTATCTACCTGCGTCGGTCTCGGCCAGATGCGGCTATCGCCCATCAGGTTATCTTAGACGCCGCTGCCCTAGCCCTGCACTTCGCCTGCGGACACCAGTCGAAGGCACAAATCAGGCAGTTTACCCTGAACTATGAGCCGCACATACGCTTTGCCCGTACGTTGCTAGAGAGAGCCGAATTCTGCGCATGAACCGTTCGGAAGGGTTCAATTTGTCACAATATATTTGTGTGTGAGCACGGCATAAGTTTTTGCGGGCTGATGGCTTAGACAACCCGACGGCGACGAGCTTGACTTTGGTATTTTGAACAGAGAGACAAGGTCGGACATTGGACATCAGACTGTCTTGTCTTTCAATTGGGGATATGCATTCATCCGTTGCAAAGCAACTTCACCACGGTCTGCATCAAGAACTCTAGTAGCATAAGACGAGGAAAATTTAAAATTATCAGTCAAGGGCCAACTTATTAGATCGAATTGTTCGTCTTGGCACCGTAAATGTAGACGGAAAAAATCGTAGATATCGTTGTCACACCAAATACCTCTACTAGGGAACAAGAAATGTCGAAAAGTCACAGTTCTATATATTGTCCCAAAAGAGAGTGTATTCAATCTACGCCACCATGATATACGCAACTCCAGGCTGCACTGTCTCCACAGGATATAAGCAGTTCATTGTACGCACTGGTGGCTCAGGGCTAAGTAGGAATGATTACTATTTAGATATACTATTAAACCTGAAGAACAGAGACGGTTGTTCCACAATAGAACTGGTGGGAGATAGTTGAAATGAGCGACGGCAAACATTGTAAATGATATACTAATTAGTAATCATCCCGAAAAAAAATTTAAAGTTCAGTCCACAGGGGTAAAGGTGAAATCAAGCGGTTTGTACTGTGCTCCACACGCGTGGCAGATACAGTCGTAAGTGTTTAAAATGGACACAGATGTGCATATCACGAAAAATACGACGCGACCTAGTTTGGGTGACGTGTCTACAAGGTTATATCGAAGTTGTCCCTCGCAGTCCTCGGGGTCGGCCTCTCTCGAATACTTCTGATATACAGACAACAATCCGCCCTCCATTGTGCAGTAAGTCAAACAAGTCGGCAGCTAATTTCAGACGACCCGATCTTTTCGCTGTACCATTCTGAGCATAATAGTCAATTGAACGCAGACGTGATAATTTGCTGTCTTTGTCGACTTATTCAAAAATTAACTGATCGCCCTGACATAGCCGACCGGCTTACTTGCGCGTCGCCTTCTACCGCGTTGTTGCCGCTTATACGCGGCACATATATCAATGACCTCACAGGTCAACGAGACAAGTAATCTTGCCCATCCTCGCACTCGCCAGACATTTAACAGAACATCCAAGGCGAACATGGTCCGTGACAGATCAAGTTCCTACTATGCTGAAGAACACGAGCTGGACGATCTCGGCGCCTCGAATTTTGACGGATCACACCACGTCTCGTTGCCGCCTAGACGGCGGTCGAGTAGCGGACGATTACCCAAGTATGACGACGAAGATGGCGGCAAGGAAGGATTGAACCACTCCAAGAATGGCAAACGGTCACGGGAGCACGATGATGCTGCTGCATCGTCTCTTTGGCAGTTACCTCCGGCAGACTTCCGAAATTTCTCCCTCCTATGTATATTATATCTGTTACAGGGCATTCCAGTCGGATTGGCTATGGGCTCGGTACCGTTCTTGCTAAAGAGTAAACTCAGCTATGGCCAAGTCGGCCTGTTCTCGTTGGCTTCGTATCCATACAGTATGAAGCTTCTCTGGAGTCCAATCGTTGATGCTATATACTCTCCAGTAATTGGACGGAGGAAGAGCTGGATTATTCCTATCCAGACTGTGAGCTCGATCATGTTATTATGGCTCGGATCAAACGTCGAGACGATGCTTGAAGACGTGAGTGTCATCCTACCAATAGCGTACTTGACGTATATTTTGACTAATGCGGACAGGCCGAATCACGACTGGGTTTAATAACTTGTTTGTTTTTTACGTTGGTGTTTCTATGTGCTACTCAAGATATCGCCGTCGACGGCTGGGCGCTTACCTTACTTTCCCATGCCAATCTCTCATACGCCTCAACCGCCCAAACTATAGGCCTCAACACCGGGTACTTCTTGAGTTTCACAGTGTTTCTGGCATTTAATTCAGCGGAATTTGCAAACAAATATTTCCGAACAGTTCCACAGGATTCAGGCTTGCTTTCTATGAGTGCCTATCTCAAGTTTTGGGGATGGGCGTATCTATTCATGACAATCGCTCTTTTTATTGGTAAAACAGAAGAGAAGACACGAGATACTCGAATGGGAAAGAACGGTATTTACGATGTCTATACAGCAATGTGGAAAATTGTAAAACTACGGAACGTCCAGTTGTTTATTCTCATTCACCTAGTCGCCAAGTTCGGTTTCCAGGCTAATGATGCGGTTACTAATCTAAAGCTCCTTGAGAAAGGACTGTCGAAGGAAGACCTAGCATTAACTGTTTTGATCGACTTTCCATTTGAAATTATTTTCGGTTACTATGCGGCGAAGTGGTCGGTTGGCAATCGTCCACTGCGTCCCTGGCTGTACGCGTTTGTTGGTAGGCTGGGTTCGGCGTTACTGGCTCAGCTCCTTGTCTATTATTTTCCCAAGGATGGAGCAGGTCCTTTCTACTTGCTCCTAGTTATTTTGGTCCACGTCCTGGGGTCGTTCATGAGCACTGTTCAGTTTGTATCCATTAATGCTTTCCATACTCAAATAGCTGATCCAGCAATTGGTGGTACATATATGACTGTATGTCTTGCTAAATTTATTCTTGGAAAGGCACTAAGTACTAATTTTTTAGACCCTAAATACAGTTTCAAACCTTGGAGGACAATGGCCGCGTGTCTTAGTCCTCTTCGCAGTGGATTTCTTCACAAAAGCTACGTGCGAACTCAACTCAGAGACGGCAACACCTGATCAAGTGGAGACGTTTATTCCTTTTTCGTGTGCTAAGCAAGCCGGTAAACAGCGCTGTACAGACGTGGGCGGTGTCTGCAATATGAAGGTTGACGGCTATTATATTACCAACATTCTCTGCGTTCTCTTTGGCGGTGCGCTCTTCTTTTCATTCATCCGACGCAAAGTGGAGTACCTGCAGATGCTTGATCTCAGCAAATGGAGGGTTGAGAAGTAAGATACGGAAACTATAATACGCACATATTAGTGATTTTGTGTGGGGTTTGCGTTGCATAGACGGGTTGGTTTTTGGTATGTATAGTCAATTATTTATATGCATGTATGTATTCGGTTGTGATGATGTGAGATGTATAAAATGGCATTGTGATCTCGTCAATTGGTACACCTGTAAAATAATATAGGCCAGACCACGACCGTTGACACGGCTTGTTTACTTTTCAGCTTGAGTCAGTACCGTTAGGTCAGGCGAGAATAGCCGTAAAAACTGTTGGAAATTGCCTTACCCGTAATTTTAGGCGTCGGACCCAGGGCCCTTGAAACACGGGTGCGGCTCAAGGCACGAAGTTCGAACACGGGCAATGTCGGCGCGTCGTGATGTTAATAGCAGATCCCGCGGACAACTTATGAGTTTCTACCTCGCTTCGTCTATCACCCCGGCCGGCCCGATTCAAATACTTCGCTCCACCCTCGTCCGCACTGATAACTCGACTCTCGTTTTGCTACACCGAATTAGAGGGAGGTGATGCAATTTCTCGACTTTTAGTTACGAGCAGTCCACAATGGTCTCTCCATTCCGAGCGTTCCTCGTCGCGTTCTGCGTGTTTTCTAGTTTGGCGTCCGCTCTACTTCCAATCACAATCGACGGAAATATGTTTGTCGACTCGAATGGTGACCCATTCGTCGTTGTCGGCGTCGACTATCAGCCAGGCGGGTCTTCAGGTTACAGCAACTCAGCAAGCTCAGATGTTTTGAGTGATGCGGATGTGTGTCTTCGTGACGTGTACCTTCTTCAGAAACTTGGCGTAAACACCATTCGAGTATGTATAGTTATTTCGTAAAGCAGTTAATGAACCCTCTGACATTGGATTCATAGACATACACAGTTAGTACGTACTTGTCGCGCCCTCCCGAGGCAACTTTTTGTCGGTGTCTTGGTTTTGCATGTTAAGAAACTAACGTCCACGTCCAGGTCCCTGGCTCAATCACGATGCCTGCATGTCTGTTCTAAATGCCGTCGGAATCTACGTCATACTCGATGTCAACAGTCCTCTTGGGGGAGAGTCCATTCAGCGTGATGACCCAGCGAACTCGTACAACGAAGGCTATTTAAAGCGTGTTTTCTCTATTGTCGATGCTTTTATGGGATACCCAAATCTCTTGGGTTTCTTTGCGGGAAACGAAGTTGTCAACGATGCTACTTCAGCTTCCGTTTCGCCTCCATATATTCGTGCCGTCCAACGCGACATCAAGAACTATATTGCGCTTCACGCCAACCGCACTATTCCTGTCGGGTACAGCGCTGCAGACGACAATTCGCTCCGTGTCGCTGGGTGGGAATACTTCCAATGCGATAGTGACGAAAAGTCCTTGCAGATTTCGCGTTCAGACTTCTATGGTTTAAATTCTTATCAATGGTGCTCTGGTCGTGACGACTTCCAGACCAGTGGATACGGGGTCTTGGAGACTACATTCGCGAATTCGTCTATTCCATTGTTTTTCTCTGAATTCGGCTGCAACGTTATTCAGCCGAGAACCTTTACCGAGATCAATGGCGGTGTCTACACAGAGTCCATGCTTCAGGTCTTCGATGGTGGTTTGGTCTACGAATATTCCGAGGAGGACAATAGCTACGGGCTGGTTAAAATTGGCAGCGACGGATCTGTTACCATGAAACAAGACTATGTTAACTTGCAGGTGGCCTATGCTAATATGACATATAAGAGCTTCCTCTCCAAATCGTTCATCAACACCTCCGGATCGTCCAACTGTAACGCCACATATATCGAGAGTATCGACTCCAGCTTTAATGCCAGTTTTGCGCTCCCTAATTGCCCTGCTGAAGCAATGCTTAAGAGTGGAAGTGGCAATAATAATATTGGAAAATGGATCGCCCTTAATTCCACTCAGACCACCTACAAGATTTTCGATCAGAATGGCCAGGAGATTACTAACCCGGTATGCTACAAAGTCGTTAATTACAGTCTACACAGCATTACTAACCTATGCTAAGGAAATTACTATTGTGTCTGACCAGACTCAACTCGAATCCCAATCTTCCGTAACTAGCTCCGCGGTTCCTTCTGCGACGTCGGCCGCCACTTCTAGCAGTTTCGGTAACACCTCCCTTAGCACTACCGCATCTGCCTCCACTAGCGCAACATCTTCTTCGGCCGCAACTGCTGCATTGGTCGGTGCTGCGAGTCCGTTGGTGCTGTCACTTGCTGGTCTTCTAGGTATCACGTTAGTGCTGTAGGTCAGTGAGTAATGAAGTGTTTGGATACGCAACACGAAAGTCATTTGGAGAATTGGGCACATCATGTGAATTGTAGAGTTTATTTTGTATTTTTATTGGATATTACTTAGACTGATCCGAAATTTTTGTAGTCCAATGTACATTTCTCACCGCTGGAAATTGCATTCAATCATAACGCACCAATCACATCCATCCAGAATTTATTGCAAATAAAATACACTGTGGTATATAACTGCTATAATACAATACCCGAACTCAGCTCCTGTGCGGCAATTTCCATTGTAGCTATGACCGTTCTAAGGTCCTCAATGTCTGTTCTAGACGTTCGATTTCGCTTAAACTTTTTGCGTTCCGTAGCTGCTCCATTATATGCTCACGATCCGTCGCCGTTAACTTGGCACGATTAGCTTCATTACCGTTCGTTCCTTCAACCTCGAACGTCCTGGCTTTGGCGACTGTCGTTGACAGCTAAGATTTCAAATTAGCAGTCCGTCTTAATATTCACAGATGTGCACGTTACCTTGGTAGCCAGAGGTGTAGGATCATCGAATGTACCGAAGAGCTTCGCTGCTTCTTCACGCTCAACTTGTCTGACCTTCTCATAATCCAAAACACGCACGCTTGGTAGTCTCCAAATTACCCATGAACGATAGTGCTAATTGACTTGTGAGCCTACAATCTTCTTGTCTCTCAACAGATTAAAATATGTAAAAACCACAAACCTCTCGTCTCGTTATCGGATTATTCACCAGAGACAAATATGAAAGCTGTTTCAGGTCTTTCAGGCCCTCCAAATCCGACAAGTTAGATATCGAATTCGAGGTCAGTATTAACGTGGTGAGGTTTGGGACGGACTTGGCGATCGTAGGAGAGATGTGTATAATTCTGTTGCGCGCAATGAGAAGTCGGCGTAGTCGTAATAAACGTGGAATATTGTTTAGATGTGTGATATCATTGTCCGTCAAATCTATAGCATCGTTTAGATCCTGCAAACGACACGATTAGCACGAGATCATACGGCGGCGGCAATGAATGTTGCAAACAGACCTTCGTCACTCCGAGATTCTCGATCACAGGAATCTTGTGGCCTACATCAATTTACACAGTCAAAAACAATCACAAATAAATAATTTAACATAATAATTTGCTATACCGCGTAGTGTAAGCTCCCGATCATTGAGAGGATTGATATATGATTGGGAACTGTTGATCAAATCTGCTGTGAGCTTCATAATCCCCGTGAACCTGTGCTATCCGGATAAACTAAAATATAGTAGTAGCAATCAAATAAATTGCTAATTCCACGGATAAGGTTAGTTTACTGAGGAACGGGATCTTCAAATTTGTTACTTGACAGTAGTATGGCAAGTATTTGACGAAGAAAACCTGAAAGTTGTCTGACCTAACCCTAGGGGATGTGCCCTGAAGTAAACCATACATTAAGGGTTTAGTACAGTGTGTTTACGGTACATTTAGCTACAGTAATTAGCTACCGTTAAGTTATTAGAACCCCCAATCCATAACTCTGGCGGACATCTCTCCAAAGCGCTGCGAGTGCTTTTTCTAACTCAGCTGTTGCCGGTGCTACGATCTTTTGCCATTGACATCAGCGGTATCTACATCAAAGTAAACAGATTCCAGATTCTAGGGCTTTATATATAGTTGACTCGGCTTTCTCTCAGCTTACCGGGTAGAGTATCGACGGAGGCAGGTCAAATCTTATCTCCGCCATCGTGAAACGCTCCAATGTTGAGCATGACGCGCCAACACCGGCATGTGGTTGTCATATTCAACACTATCGGTGCCTACGATGTTCCGCGTGCTGTCTCTCTTCTTACGTGTCAGCGAGGCGATACGGTGTCGCTGGTCGGAACTTATCTCCGAAACTACGGCTCGCTTTGTCTCGATCCACGCTGACGCCATCAAGACCGACAAGCGGATGAAAATCGGGACTCGATGGTGTCTTCTCAAGCACAGATCCGACTTCATTGTGAACGAGCGACGTAACGAAATTCCTCGCCGGACGGTTCCCGTGGGTGAACTGGGATGTGGTTGAGTTGGTTCGCAAAGGAGGAGACGATTCCTCTCTCACCAAGGAAAAATAATAAGCCATGTTCAGAGTAGTTCGGAAAGGTTCAGCGCCTAAGGGATAGGCTTCCAGCGAGAGATTGATTAACTGCTAATGGCCGACTCAATGATTTCAGATGATCCTTGATGAAAAGGAGCTCGACAATGGGGCCAAGGCGCGTATGACATACTGTCGTCTGTAGTAGGGAAAGATCTAGATCGTTAGCATTATTCAATTGCCGCGAATGCGCTTGCGACAGTCTCTCGAACCTTCGGTCTAAGAAGTGCCATGATTATCGGATCCTTGTGGGGGGTTTAATCCTACTACGTCTCACGCCTCTGCAGAGAACTTTAGAGAGCGTGTTTCCTCTCCTTCAGGTTGCATGCGACAATTGGGCAGCTAAAATATTCTTCGCGAAGGCATTTGGGGGGGAAGATAGGAGCCCAGCTATGCCTGAACAATTGGAAATCGAAATCTGAGGATCGTGATTTTATTCAACGAGCTCACGATGACGATGCAAGTATTTGTGAAAATATTTTGTCCAGAATTGGGAGTGATGAATCGGCGGATCTGTATGCCGAACAATCACGCCCATGTTTGTCTCATGAGACATCTTGTTGGTCTCCTTCTGGTGAACTTAGTGTGGAAATCCCCGACAAGGAGTGCGAAGTAAGTCACTTATTTCAAGTGTAATACTAGCTGACGTGCACCGGGATAATAATGAGCAGACCACTATCGAGGTCCGTAGATCACAACCTTCGCAGCGACAAAAGAGACAGTCAGCAAAAGCACGTACTGTTTCTGAGAAGTGGCATGTTTCTTTCTGTGGTGAGCTAACAGCTGTCGTATTAGATTGTACATAATTTGGAGATTGAGAAGGCCAAAGAGACAAATCGTCAGCGTCGATCAGAGAGCGCGAAAAGCCGACGAAAAGCGAAAGAGCTGGTTCTCATAATGAGTCGTAGGAATGACTTAATGAGCGACTAGAAAAATGGTGTTTTGCTCTGCTGTTCTTTATATTTCAATGATATGATATTATATTAATTGTAACTCTCTGAGTTAAAGACTTCTGTACGCCTAGCTCTCTTGTTTTGCTTTGCAAATATAGTGTGGAGCAGCGTAATAAATGCTATTGTTTATAATTGACATGGCTGGTCAAACTTAGCAGACTCTTCGGATTAGGGTAAATACTCCGTAAAGCAAAGAGCTGTGCTTCTCCGTGCGTACAGGGTCGTTGCCATCTCGTTCCACGACCGCTGGAAATTTGCTATTACATTATTCTACTATCTGATAGTAACATCGCTATGCCTAAAATCGGTTCTCAGTACTATTTCCGGTCGACTTGCTTTGCCAATCGTCATAGGCAGCAATACGTGCCATGCAGGGGATATCCAGTTTCTCTTATAGAGCTCACAGATTGATGCGTCACATTCTTACTAGAGATATAGATGGGCTGAGATCCGTATCTGGTTGACCTAGGCGGACTCCCAATTGGCTTTCGGACTCTGAAATTACATGTCCGGCATCACTGCAGTCGCGAATTGTTCCCATTACCGCGAATTGACATACTCAGTACTTGCGGTGTGACCCAGTGAGGCAGGATGATAAACTCAGTACTCTTGTCTTCCAGTTCATCACTTTGACATACTTAGTACCGGAACAAAAATCCCGAGTACCTCAAAATGACGTACCCGGTACACAAAAAGTGACTAAGTCCGTCAAAGTGTAGAACTTAGTGCTCGATTTGTTTCCATAAGGTGCGCTACTGTATGAAGAGGGAATTGGAGTAAATGATTATTGCAGTTGAGGAAGATGTTTCGAGGCTTACGAACGTTTGCGGGCAGCTATCTCGTGGTCTCGGGATTGAGATGTCGATCCAGGAAGTAGGCCGCAAGCTGATGACTACCGTACTGAAATTACTTGGCACACGATGCCAAATAAGACTTCTGTCGCCAATTATCAAACGCGGCGGAACCTGGTTTAGGCACGTCAGAAATGTGATTGTAGAGACCCAATCGCAGACAGAACGGGGACATTACGTCCGAGACGTTACTGAACGGTTCCTTTTGTAAGCAGGCAAACCAACAAATCTATGGACTATACAGGCTAACTTACAAAATAATAGAGAGCTGTAGAAGATGGCGAATTTGTTGGGGAAAACGTCCCGCCAAAGCTTCAGGAAGTTGTGCTAGGAGATTGCATTACTAGTCACATTTTGAGATGAGAGGAAGTCATTGTTAAGCCTCTGAATTTTTTTCCGGTGAGGATGGTTTGAAGACTCATTGTAGGATGCAATTGTGGTGACTGCCGTCAATCAAATGAAGCGCTATAGACAGCTGTCTGTTCGCGACATGTGAGAGACGTTTTTATAGTGCTGCACGCTCTAGTTTGAGGGTCTCCAGCAGTGCATCCCATGCGCAGACTTCGTTCGTCTAGCGGATTACTTGTTGAAGAATAATTGCATTAAGTACACTAAAACAGCTGGAAAGGGCCAACATAATTAGTAATAAGCCGCGAAACTGTTGTATTCATGCGTCACCGTGTCTTACGCTAATGTTTTGCGTACACATTAGCGTACACCTTCGTTTGTGGGGAACGTGTCCCCTCATTTATTCCGGCCGATAATGTCATAGCGTGCGGCGAGAGTCCACTGGAGGATTATAAGTTAGTCCAACATTTACCCTCAGTATCTCTCACCCACATTGCGAACGACTAGAGATAGCATAGATCATTAGAGGTGAATCGGTATCTCACACTTGTGTGGTGTGACCCTGTTGTCTGTGATAAGCGCACTTACTGCTCTTCTTCCCGATGATTTCAAGTTTCCGAACAAGTCGGTGGAGAACATTTGGAGACTTAATGAATTGAACAACACTGCTATGCTAGCACGCCTCGAACGACTACTGACAGACGGTCCTGAAAAGCAAAAACGGAATGTTTAAGTAAATGGTAGTAACTCCATCCAATTGACTTGGTATTAGATACCGGGGCCAATCGGATCAGAATAATGTCAATGTTGAACAAAGGGTATGGATTTTGTGATGGCAGAGTTATAGAGAGCAAGGGAGACCAGCTTATGCCGGAGCGACAAAATCATCCTCATCTATGATCTTGCAAAACTACAGCTAATTTGAATTGTTGATTGAACAAATGCAATACTGGACGGTTGTATGAAGTTTAACAAGCGAGATGAAGTAAGCATAAGAATAACGGGACTGTTTTTAGAAGAGAAATGTCATGTGCCACGGGTTAGCAACCGGTAGTTCTAAATATGGTGCCGTGATTCAGTTGAACTGGATTCAAATTTGGTGGAAAGTGGGGATCCAAGTGAACTTAGAGATTCTGGCGTCATATTCTGCAATATATTTCCTGCTAACCGTGACATGAAACACATTCCGTCAGATACTCGTGCGACACTTTATATGATGCCTTCACATTGTTGTCTTCGTCATCAATGCATCGGCCGTCTCGATCAGCGGATTATTTAGAATCTCGGAGTGGTTCACAGAAACATTGAAAAGAACATTTAAGGAGATTGAAGGCGCACACAGTGGCGAGAATATGGCAGAGATGATAGAGAAACTTCTATCTTTAGCAGAAACTCTACTTAAATCTCTCAATGAGATTAAATTCGGCATCAGGCTTTTCAAGGTCTTGATGTCTCCCACATATCCTCAACCATATTCTCTGCACTGACAACAAACTTCGTCGAGAGTACAAATGAGGGATGTGATAATCTGCGAGATGTAACGAGATTGGGGCACAGTCTTCGATGGCTCGACTTCGCATCCTTTGTGGAATCAACTTGCGCGATAAGCTAATGCATTCAACCTATCAAATGCTGGAGATAGTCTTGCTTCCAGGAGGCAGTCGTTTCTCTTCTGATTACTTGGCAGCAATTGCAGGAAGTACATAAAGTGCTTACAAAAGTTTAACAAGCTCACAATGCTTGTGTCCAGTGGTACACCACCAATCAGCCTGTAGGTGCTAATAGCAAACTCGAGCCCGATCAAACACGGGACGGTTAATCTTATGGCCAGCATCATTTGTTAATCAATTATTCAGTTATGTGAATAAGCTGAGACGTCAGATCAGGCGATTGAGTCTCTTTCTTGATTCTTGATTGGCCATAAACAAGTCGTCTCGACATTCACCAATACCATTTTCAGCATCAAAATTTCCTCCGAAATTGGAAATATGCCCGAGTCCCGACTGACGGTTGGGTTCTGATGTTTTCCGGTAAGCTTCCTACTGTTGAGCAGGTTTTCCATGCGCATGATTGTTTGTGCACCAGAGATAGTTAACCCGTGCTGTTGGAAGCAATGCATGGTATAGTTTCTGCGAATATTCTCTCAACATGAGACCGACGTACTGGAAATGCGAAAGGCGGTTTTCAAAGCTCATGTATGGAAGATTTCGTCCTTGTCGCTTCAAAAGAATCAGTATACAAAGGATTACATATATATGTTCATCAGAAGTCCCTCAGTGCAATTGTTAAGTTCGAAGCCGCAGGGCTCCAGCCGATAGTTGCAAGATATACTGCTAATCACAGTGCGAGACTGGAATGTGAAATACCCGAGTTCTGGGACGGATAACAGTTCTTCAGCAGGTAGATCAAAAAATGCTAGCCTATAGAAAAGAGAACATAATCTGAATTTCCCGGTTTGTCCGTATAGAACTGTATCGATACAGAAATAACGCAACGAAAGTTGCCGGGACGGAAAAACAACGTTTTCCAAACGGTCAGCACAGCTAGCACAAAGAGTTGACCTCACTTTTAAGGTCTGTCGATATTGAGATGCGCTAATATTAAAACAGTAAGGCTTGTTTCTGGCCTGGTCGGTCCCACTCAGAAAGTTCTGCAAGGAGACATCCAGTGTCAGTTGTCATGATGATGAGTCTGTGGGTTAGGGTGCTTTTTGCCATGCTAGATTGGCTCAACGAACACAGTCTCTTGATATCATTGGTCCATCAAAGTAAACTTTTTACTATGACAATTGCACCTTTGCCTGCATATATAGCGCATTCTCGGATATTTCGCTTACGCGGCATTTATTAAAATCTTTTTGGCCAATATTAGAATGTCAAACGATGTTGTCCTCGTGCTCCTACAGAACAGCGAACAATGCAATTCAACGACAGGAGATAAGTAGATGTAGATACAATACATAATTGGTTTGGAACGTGTTTAAGGTCACGATTATTGCGCTGTCCGTCTTATTGAAATAGAGACAAAAAAGGCGCGGCACACCGGATGACGGATTATTGTTGGCATTTTGTCGTCTTGGCATTCAGGAAATCCAAACTATAGGATGAGAGTTTGAACCCAACCTCAAAGAAAAACTGAGTATCCCAATGTATTGGCTTACACATTGGCTCGCCAGAAATTACACTTGTGGCTCATATATCAGCTTTTTAGTCACAGGAATGTGTATTTTGGCCCAATATCAAGCATTGAAAATAAAATTGCGCAGAGGGGGAAAATCGCCGCGATCTTGCACTTGACGCTTAGCGATTCCCTCCCCATTAGACCCTTAATATATATCACATCGACTAGCAGGACACCGTGAAGAGCCGCAGTGGGGCCGCAGATCCGAACGCCACTCTCCATGTAGGAGCAGCAGAGTAGTTAAGGATCGACAGCTTCCCGAGGGTCACTAGAAAAGAAATAGTACTCGGAGCAGAGTTGACCCTGGCTGCACAAACCTTATCTGCATTTACTCACAAGTACTACCCAGCGATTCCCCTAACCCCATGTTATTCAACAATTCACAGCATCCTATTTTCATGCATTGCTTAGAGATCACACCAGCAACTGAGTCCAACACAGTGGCATTTTCGAGGCATCGCGTATCGAGCCCAACTTTGGGTAGACTCCTCAGTATTTTCTAGTAACGCTTTAGAAATGCTGTCGTCACTCGCAAATTCTCGACCAATTAAAACGGTTTATGGAGTTATCGCTAATCTGTTAATTAGCTACTGCCGAGACAGTGTCTTAGACTGACCAATGGTTGAGACATTTATCCCTCACAAGCGTGTCAAAACTCTCCAAACCCTAATAAAAAGGAACGAGGAGATCCGAAGGATGACGGACAGTTGGGCGAATATCCAAACCACATTCGTTTACCGTCTGCTTTGGCCTACGTCTGGCTTAGATACCTTACCCGTCTCCGTGAGAAGAATAGAGGCGGAAACTTATGCCGAGCTTGCGGCGGACGGCTTACAGAAGCATACTAGTTTGAGATTGCCGAGCGGCGACTTCCGTGCTTCTAAAGTAAGGTCACGTTGTGATTTTCACTCTCAGGATGGACATCTTCAGACCGGGCTCCGCGTTGTTCCAAATGAGGTATACCGATACACTCAGTGGCTAAAAGTCGCTATTCATCTTTACTTTTTTCCGACAGCTTGTTGGTTTAACTTATGAGGTCGAGGATGCGTCTGGTGGTGATCGGCAGCGAGAGTTGAACGCCATAGTTTCACAATTCTCAACATATATTATTGACACAATTGCTTAAACCTAGGCTACTTCAAACAGCTGCACTTAATGATGTCCGCGGAGTCAATCATTACCGCATTCTGGATTCAAATTCAATCCATCGATATCGACCGGGATAGGTTGAGAATGAGTTAAGGCCTCTTTGTCATTACCGATAGATGTGTAACTTCGAGAGTAAGTACGTTACAAAAAACAGGCTGTTGGGAGAAATATTACTGGACCCATTGCTTATTCCCCAAGCGATGCGCCGTTCAACGTTTACCGTGATCTGTGAACTGGGAGAAGAGAGTTCGCTTGAGGTGGCCCTGCATGCCCATGCAGCTGCATATGTATCTCGGTGACCCCTGGCCCTGGCTCCGAAGCCCTATTTACTTGGCTCCTTCACTCGACAGTTCACTATAGTCAGTCACTATGCCGTTTCGAATTGTTTAGGCTTCGCTGACCAAAACTGTTGCCAACACGACGTGAGAGTATCTCTTGAAACCTAGTCCTGCTCTACAATCCACCATTCTGGCCCATACTCGCGTTCTGTATGCATATCTTGCTGTACCTGTTTTATCTCCTACTGACGCTCTTCGTTGCCTGGGCTTTAAATGATTGGGGCCAGCCCGCTATTTCTCTTATGCATTTGTTTGATTCTGACCGATTGCTGTTTCGTCATTTGATACGCTCAGTCGCCATGCAGCTCAAGCTTACCATCGTCCTTCTCTCCTTGCTTGTGCTCACTACAGCCGTGCCGCTTGAGCTGCGGGACAAGCACACCAAGTCTTCAGTCGTTGCCCAAAAGTCATTCGATGTTCCTGCACCGAAAGATGGGAAGTTCAAGACCAGCAACATAAAGTACAAGGCTGAAGGCTCCTGCAAGAAGCATCACTTCAAAGTCAAGCATCACCATCCCAATGGCCCCATTCACGACCCGCACTCGCCGTGGCACATTAATCGCGATTTGCCATGTGTTTGCCCGATCGGTGTTCAAATTTTCTGGTTTTTTGATGATACGTTTGCCTACAAACAAGATGGCACTTTTATTGGCGCGGCGTCGAACTCAGTCGGTATCGCTACTGATGCGAGAAGTCCGTCCTATATCAGCGATATTTCAGTCACTTTAGAGGGAGATGTCACTGTTGCTATCCCCTGGACTGAGAGCGAGGCCGAGATTCAGTACGATATTACTTCCCGATACGCTTTCTGGGCATACGGGCCATGCATCCCTATCGACTGGAAACATTCGTGGCACATTTGGACGGTTGTGAAATTTATTGGTTTAGGCAAATATGTCACTGTCGGATACACACTAGCAGAGTACGAATACGACGACGCGAACGGCAGCCTGATCATTTCGCGCCAGGAGTTCCTCTACTACAGTAAGACTTCTTATCCATACGGTGCTTTCGCATCCGTTTATGTGAGCGGAACTCTTTACCTCTATGCACTTGACCCGAACTCTGATAAATATGATATCCACGTTGCGTCTGCACCGGGAGACACCGTCTCTGACAAATCCACATGGAAGTACTGGCAATCTTCAAGTCAGAGCTGGACATCAAACGAGCCTGATGGATCAGTTCGCGACGAGAGCAATGCTGCTATCGTCGGCAAGTTGCCCTTCTCGACCGGTAGCGTCTTCTGGTCAGATTATCATAACGCCTACCTCCTCGTGTTCTTCTCTGACTTTGCGGATTCCACATTCTGGGCACACACATCGCCTACCCCTGTTGGGCCATGGGACAAAACCCCTATCGAGATCGTCAAGACTAAACATGGAAGCAACGGGTATAACTATGGTGGTCAGGCAACTCCGGTTTACTACGACCAAGGCGAGGGCCAACTCGGACAGAAGTTGGTACTATCCTACACGTATCAGGACAACAGCTCGACCTGGTTCCCGGCTAGCGACACGGTCGTTTTTGAGTAGTCGTGTTGGAAAAATTCTTGGATTGTTGGTTCAGAACGATTTTTTAATAGAATATTGGGCTTTATGATAGATTTATTTTTTTACTTTTTTTTTTTTAAATTGGGATTCGGGTAAAAATTATGTTTTTCTGCATTATTTATGTGTTCACGAGAATTGCATTTGCTTTTGATAGATTGATAAAATATAGAGTTTCAACCTAACTTGCGTTGTCGCCCTTGCATGTTGATGCGACTTAGTCGTTAAGAGAACCTGTATGATGATAGCCAGTAACTAATCCGGAGCAATAGACAACTGATATTTGCAAGACCGGGTAAAATCCGCTCGGCCGGTTTGAACCTTTGGGCCAACAGCAATATGCGCCAACATCTACGAATACCGAGATTGAATTGGAGCATGTAGACCTTAGTATTTTAAGGACTGGAGTTCCGCTATCAATAGACTATCTTTCATAGTCATTATTATTACCAAAATGGAACCAAAAATGAGAGACTATATCTATTAGAGAAGAGACTATCCGCACAACGCGCACAATCTATAACTGTACGGCAAATATAGTATATCCTTGACCCAGGTGTCCCTCAATTAACGCATATGAATCCAGATCGAAGAATGCATTCGCCGCCATCGCCAATGACGCGAATATCATGTACGCTTCAGTAAGATAGTTGAGACGTGAGGAAAATGAGCACGATCCGGCTCGAATGAATAAACGGATGATCCATGTTAAGTGTTGTCGTATGCGCCACTCCATGTCAGCCAGAACATGCCGATTGGGAACAGGATTCCGCCGATGGTGATGAGCAGGAGACGCATTTTCGCGACCGGCTTGTTGCGGGTTGCTCGGGTCGAAGGACAGGACGATCCCGCAGCCAACTAGTTGGCTAATAGGCCTCGAGGAGTAGATAGCTGTTGGGATCCACCCGAACTTGTAGTTCACCATATTATGGTGCCCGGTGTATCGCACGCAGCCGCGAAGTAAACTGCAATTCCTCCCGGAAAAATATCACGTTCCTAAACAGAAAGTTAAAGGACACGCAGAAGTACCGGTCAAGACTGTGACCCGCTTGGAGCACACTAGTAGTGATCAGCACGGCCACGTCTTCGACTTTATTATTCAAATGCGCCAGGAGCTCCAGCGTTCAGTCATCGTCTTGCACCGGGCTCGCCCCTAAGGCGCTTCCCATCACCTTCCCCGAATCGGCCAGACGCCTCCCCTCTGAGCAGGCTCAGCAAGAACGCGCGCATGTTGTGAGGACGACAATAGGCATATCCAACCGGTTGGTTTCAGCGCTGATCCACTAAACGTAACATCTAAGCAAGTGAGCTTCTCTCTGAGCGGTCTTATCCGGTCTTTCACAATTGCAAATTCAGGGGTAAATGTCTCACGTGACTTAAAAATTTCCATACAGTTCTTACTCCCGCATCTGATGCGCCAGAAGTTTGACCTAGCAACGAACCTTTGACACTTGTATTGCGTTTCATATCTATGTGGGACAAATGCTGCGATTCACAGTAGGCAGACTTTCTTAAACGGTCGGGTGGAAACTGGCAAGCAGTCTACAGACGGGCATTAGTACTCGACATGATACTGCGGTTATCGTTAGCCGCATGCCATGAGCTATGCCGACCAGTCGGCAGGGCAGCTTTCAGTAAATCTTTTGGGACCAAGGGGTCAGTAAGTCTGGGGCTAGTACTTAGACGAGGCTATGCCGTTGGGCTGAAAATGATCAAAGAGGAGGCAGCTCTGGAGACGAACAATCGCAGGGTACGAAATATTGGTATCATAGCACATATCGATGCTGGCAAGACGACCACAACGGAGCGAATGTTATATTACAGTGGATACACGAAGAGAATTGGAAGTACGTGGTTTTGTTCAGTTGACTATAACTGTGATTAACCAATGGCAGATGTGGACGAAGGCGACACGGTCATGGATTTCCTCCCGGCTGAACGAGATCGCGGCATTACCATTACCTCTGCGGCTATCTCGTTTGACTGGAATGCGCACCGAATAAATTTAATTGACACGCCGGGCCACGCTGATTTTACATTCGAAGTCATTCGGTCAATTCGAGTGTTGGATGGCGCAGTAACGGTGCTAGATGGTGTCGAAGGCGTTGAAGCGCAGACGGAGAAAGTATGGCAGCAAGCTCACGAAATGAAAATTCCGAGGATAGTGTTTGTTAACAAGATGGATCGAGAAGGTGCCGGATTTGGTCGCACAGTCCGTGAAATCGTCGGAAAATTATCAGCTCGAACGTGTATCATCAACATGCCTTTGTTCAAGACCGTGATGGAGAACGGCATGACTACTGCTAAGTTTTGCGGCGTCATCGATGTTCTTGAAATGAAGTCTATTGAGTGGCTCCCGGGTACCGATGGACGGGAGTTCATTGTTCGGGACTTGGAAGGCGATGATCAGGAGGAGGCAAAGAGGGCTCGAGTTGCTATAGTGGAAACGCTGGCTGAGCTCGATGATGATATGGTCGAGAAATTCCTGGAAGTAGAAGATGACCATTTAGCTATCTCTTCTCGTGATATCAAAGCTTCTTTGAGAAAATGTACCCTTCAGAATCTAGTCGTGCCAGTTCTTTGTGGAGCCAGTTTCCGAAACATTGGCGTTCAGCCCTTACTTGATGCGGTAGTTGATTACCTTCCATCGCCCGTTGACCGTCCGCCCGCGATTCTAAGGGCCGGAAAGGTGGCATTATCCATTACAGAAACAGATATTGGCTACGCGCTGGCATTTAAAGTGATTCATGATAATCATAGTGGAAAAATTTTGGTCTTCGTTCGAGTCTATTCTGGTACTCTGCGTCGTCTAGCCAAAATCTATAATACTTCCAACAATACAGAAGAAAAAGCGCTCAAACTTTCGAGAATGTACGCCGATGCATCCGTCGATATTGAAGCGATTCATGAAGGGCATATTGGTGTTATATCTGGAACCAAGGACATCCGTACTGGCGATACAATAATGTTTGATTATCAGGATCCCGGTGACAAGAAGAAGTTTAAAAAGGAGATGATGTCTTTGCAGCTCAATCCGATCATAGTGCCGTCGCCTGTCTTTTTCGCGTCAGTTGAACCAAAGACAGTTTCCGACGCGCGACCTATGGAGCTTGCGCTTCAGACATTATTACGTGAAGATCCTAGCTTGCAAGTTTCCGTTGACGAGGAGACCAGTCAGACACATTTAAGCGGCATGGGAGAACTTCATCTCGAGATTGCGAGTGACAGACTCATCAGAGAATTGAAAGTCAACGCTCATGTCGGCAAGATCCAGATTTCATACAGAGAGTCGATCGAGAATAATTTTGCAATGGATACCCCGGTGCCGTACACGTACAAAGGCGTCAACAAAGGTGCCGAGACATCGGCCACTGTTAGTCTTCTTCTCCGACCTATTCCAGAAGATTTAGACTGTAACTACGGGGACTTGAAGAAACAGTTAGAAGCCTCCGTATCTCTCGGGGACAATAATTTCCTTACGTTTGATGAGGAATATATTTTTGCTCATTCGAATGTTTCTTCGGAGGATGCCTACGTAGCTCTGCGAGTTGGTGCAATGGCTGGATTGCTCCATGGTAAACGGTTCGGCTTGCCTATGCATTCAGTACAGGTAATTGTCAAGAATATAGAATTGCCTCTGGAACAGGATTCGGCTGCTCCCGTCACTCCAGCCACCAGATTTGCAATTACGAAATATTTAGAATCAATTCCTTTAGAATCGAAAGTTTTGATGGAGCCGGTCATGGATGTCACTGTTATTGTGAATGAAGAAGATATTGGAAGCGTCATGTCGGATATATCATCAGCCCGATCGGGTCGAGTGTATGCTCTCGAGGACGAGATTAAGAGGGAATCATCTCTGGGCCACAATGAGTACATTGATCCCGATCTAGTGTACTCGCCACCAGATCATACATTGCATCTCAGCAAACATAATATCCGGCGAGATCTCCAGAAGAGACTCATCAGGGCTAAGGTTCCCTTGAGTGAAATGGTCGGATACTTGAAGTATTTGCGAGCCATGACGCAGGGCCGAGGATCGTTTTTGATGACATTTGACCGCTATGAGAGGGCGTCAAAAGACAGAGCCACATCAATCTGGCAAAATCATTATAGTTAGAGAGCATCCTTTCTAGACATTGTAAATATAACAATATCGTATGTATAATAGTGAAAGTGAGTGAATTATTACGAACATATCCAGTATACAAATGTGACTTTTTTTTCCGATCCGGTAACGCCTCTCAATGCAAACGACAAAAACGAACTAATATGCTGCCTCATCGTCGCCGCCGGCGTCATCATAATCTTCTTCACCGTCATCGAAGTACCTTTCCGCATTGTAATCACCGTCTTCATCTTCTTCAAACTCATCCTCCTCCTCCTCGTCCTCCTCTTCATCCTCCTCATCGTTGCCATCGTTCTCCTCATCTTCATCGTTCTCTACGCCAGCATCAGGCCTCACCGCAGTACTAACGCCGTCACCGTCAGCCTCTTCTTCGCCTTCTTGCTCTAGAGATTCGCGGAACTGAGCCAGATCAAGCCTCCGTCGCTTGGGTTTTGCGGTGAAATTTGATGACTTGACACCCAAGGCTGAGTGAAGCTCTTCTGGGAAAAATTCGATTACTAGACGGATTAGAACATTCACTCATAAGCGCCATTCAACGCGGGGCATACTGTACGGGTGATCAGCGACAGACTTGCCGACTTTTCGCTTCTTAAGATATCGGTCCGAGTAACGTTTGATTCCTAAATAGTCAGCGTCGGAATGAAGTAGCAAGGAGACTAAATTAACTTTTTACCGTCATTTACGCCGCCTTCGTATTCGACAGCTCCTCCCCTTTTTTTGTCTGTCACATAAAACGCGGAATCTCGGACATCCTGTTGATACTGTAGGAATTGGCTGACGGACCGCTTCTCCAAATCTGTCAAATTGGCCTTTAAAGGCAGATCAAATTCCTATACGAGCAAAAAAGTAAGAATTTCGGCAACAATATCTATCCATCAAATTGTTCCATACCGGGTATAATTCAGAAGGAGCGAATTCAGGTTTTATGTCGGTGCCAAAAAGTGTAGGTCGACCTGAATCGCGCGACATCCGCCCACCGCGACCGCCTCGAAACGACATTTTAGTAACGTGCCACCTTAGCAGCGGTCGTCTTAAATTAGATAGCACAGTCTAATGCCACAATATCGTGAAAACTGTGGATAGTGAGCAAAGGTTGAGCTGATATCTGACAGCCTTTAATGTTTCAGAGATGTGACAAAATTGTCATTTTGTTAGTGAAAGCGCAGCGCCATGCTGAGGATTACGTCGTGCTAGAGTCTACGTTGATCGTACTCTGTAGGACGCCCGTTCGCGCATTTCGCGCGCTTGGTCGCCAAAGAGCATCGTCTCTCTCAGTCTCCTTCCCCTACATATACAAGCAATCACCACTGCCACTCTTCGTCCATTAGCACCCTCGGACGCAAATTCTACTTCAGTCTACGCTAGGTATGTTTGCCGATCTGATATTTAACTGAACATTGATGACTGGATGCCGGCTCGAGTGTACGCGGCTTCATAGGCGGCCCGCGTTTCATGCTTTGTGACTATGACGTCTTTGACATCATGTCGTACCTGTATCCACAGCACTTCACCGCCTGTCAATCAGTGATTCATTGTCGTCGATCTGTTGTTTGGACGTAAATTACAGTAGATCATTAGTACTGACTTTCTTTGTTTATAGGTCGCAGAAGTAGTCTCGCTTGCTTCGCAACAGACGGCTCGCTTTGATCCGCATTGGCAGAGGCGACATAAGGTCTCATCTAGTTGTTTAAATATTTCAAAGAGTTCAAATGGCTACCGACACTGCTGCTGTTCCCGCTGAGGAGATCACCGCTCAGCTTGAAACTACAACTATCGCTGACGCCCCTGTCGATGATGAGCTGCCGCTTGAAGACTCCGAGGCCACTGGAGAGGCTGCTCCAAAGGAGGATCCGATCCAGATAAAAGAAAAACGGAGAATCTATATCGGCAACCTGCCATTCTCAGCTACGGAGACTGAGATCAAGGAATTTCTCGGACCGTACGATCTGTATGTTCACATGCGATTTGAAAAAGTATGGCAAAACTTTGGCTAATGATCTTGTTTGTCTAGTGAGTATGTTACCGTTCCACCGCATCGCTTTATTGCCAGCCGCAATACCGGTTTTGCCTTTGTTGATTTCAAATCTCCTGGGGATGCTGCGAAGGTTATTGAGGAGTTGAATGGAAAGAGTATCACTGATCGGACTGTATTCATTCAACTCGCTAAGGCTCCGTCTGAGAGACGAGAATCTCGACGCGGTGCACGTGGCGGATTCAGAAGAGGACGTGGTGGCCGTACTGGTGGAGCTGTATGTGTTTGTTTAATTAGATATGCATAACAGGCTAATGATGGACTAGCGTCGCCGGAGTCCCAAATCAAATGAACTAGCTTCCGAGGGACAAGGATACGGTGACACCGCTGCTGAAGAGACACCGAAGCAAGTCATCGCTCCGGCTGTTGCCGCCGTTGAGAGCACGGAAACGCCTGCGGATTTGACTCCGCGGTCAAATGACGAGAATGCTCCACCAGCTAACTCTTCAGGAAAGCGACCGCAACGACGCCGACCGGCCCACAAGCGTGGCCCGCCAAAAGAAGGTGTTCCGTCCACTACAACTGTGTTTGTTGCGAACTTGAGCTACTCCTGCACTACCGAGAAGCTGAAGGATTATTTCGGTGATTACAATCCTGAGTGGGCTCATGTTGCTCTCAAGCGCACTCCAGCCTTCGTCCTTGCCAAGTTGGCCGAGAGAGGTGTCACTCCACGCCCACCAAGAGCGCTGGGATTTGGCTTCGTCCGATTCGCGGACGAGGAGACACAGAAGAAGGCTATTGCTGAGCTTAATGGAAAGGAGTTTGACGGCAGAGCCATCTCCGTCAGAGTCGCTATTGATTCTCAGATCGAGAAGGCCAAGAAGGAAGAGAATGGTGAAGTCGATGGTGAAGAGCCGGCGGACGAGGATAACGTTGAGCCTGCTGCTACTGCGGTCGAGGCGAGTGCCTGATATATATGATTTTATACTAAATTTATTCGTTGTCTATATTTTTATTGGGTTGCTTTTTAGCCGCCTTCTAGGCCTTGTATCAGTGTTGCTCTTGTTTCGTTTATTGCGTTGGCTTGAATGTATTTTGTACAATGTATTCCCCTTGTTGCCTTCGTTTCCCGTGTCGCTTTTTGTCCCTCCATCTTATAAAACAAATGTATTACTTTATGCGCCACCTCCCTGTTACTTTCTTTATGCTGCGACTAATATTTTATCATTGCGGGTGAGAAAAGACTTTCGGATTCGAATGGGGATGAGGGAGAAAAGTTACATATTTATTATTTATAATCAAAAAATAGCATAGTTCTGCTAGTCTATACGTATTTAGAGAAGAATACTACGTCCAATACGGTGTCCAGAAAGTCCAAACAAGAAGGTCTCGGAATCCTAAACCAATCATCTACGGAAGCCTACTCTGTCTTCAAATATCCTTTGGCAACGAGCTGCTCTTCAGTCCAAGTCCACAGCTTTGCAGCAAGCTCTTGGTCGTTGGCTTTGGAACTGGGATTACACCGCTTAGCAATCGGAACAAAATACTCTCCGTTATCTTTCTCCGCGCTGAGGTCCTTGTCTAAGGCACAATACAGGCTCGTCAGGGCTCCGTCTTCGACTGATATGCCGCCAACAACTGACATAACTTTTGACACCAGCCACCAGCTGAACTTAATGATGCCGAGCAAATCCTTGCTAGTGGTTAAGTGCCGACCGAGGGACGTGTCCATAATTACGCCGGGATGTACAGCCACGGATAGGATATTTGGATACAATTTCGCGAATTGCTTGGTAAATAGGATAATCGCGAGCTTGGATTGTTCATATCGAGTACCTTTATTGAGCAGATCGAGGCCTTTGGTGAGGTTTGGATCAGAAAAGTTGAATGAGGATACCAACATGTGCACGAGAGATGAGAGATTGACTACGCGAGGCGCGTCGGCGGCGAGGAGGATGGGAAGGAGGAGGCGAGTGAGTAGATATGGCGCGATATAGTTGACCTGGAGTGTCGTTTCATAACCGTCGCTGGATTCCGTGTATGGAGAGAACATACTCCCTGCATTGTTGAGCAGAAGGCTACCTATAATCAGACTTCGAAGTCAAGAATGAGAATGAAAAGGACCCACTCTAGCTTAGTTTCCTTCGCCTTCAACTCATTAGCGACGTTGACAATAGACTTGAGATCCATGAGATCACACTGTAGAATCCGGATGTCACATTTCGCTGGCGCTGTATCATCGCCATCAGCACCATCGACAGGAATAGACAGTTCCTCCAACAACTTTTCTGCCTTGTCTAGATTTCGCGCGGTGATATAGACTCGAAATCCGTGACTAGCGAGTTCCCTGACAGCGACTGTCCCGATACCGCTCGTACCGCCGGTAACCAGCGCGACGGGATTTGATGTGTAGTATGGAATTGACGAAAGCGAAAATGGCATTGTTGATCTTCGAAGATTTGTAATGTTGTGACAGCGGTTAATAGATACATATATGGGAGAGTTAATCGGATGAACCGAGGCACGCCGAAGATGATGACCGAAGCGAAACCTTAGTCACGTTACCCCTGAAGTTTGTGCCGCAGCATGTTGAGTATTACGCCGCGTGATCAAGATTACCGTTAGATATCTATATAAATAGGGTAAACTACTGCCTATTGCACCCAGCGTACCCGCCGCATTGGGCCACCTCCCTGTGCACTAAACATTGTGGGATTTAATGCAATGCAAACAAAATTTGACATTTAAATCTGCGTAGACAGATGCGTTCTGTCGATAGCAATCAACGGGCGACAAAACCCTTCAATGGACGACGCATAACTGACAGAGAGTAAATATTTCTCTGCTAAGACGTTCAATTTGGTGTAACTGCCCGGATTTTTTCGTTGATTTCTTTGATATATTTAGGCAGTTTTTGGAAACTCTCAGTGTCATTACCATTAACTTTGTCCAAAATTAGATGCTTGGCCATTAAAGCCACTTTATAGTCGATCTGAACCCTGTGGTCAGTGTAGACATCTGCTTTCAAATATACGGGCCTGTAATCATTTTTGTTCTCTATGGCAGCTGAGTAAGTTAAAGCAGTCCAATTCTTGTCAGCATGTTTATTCTTCTGAACAGCCGGTGTACAGCAATGTGTGCCGTGCACTCTCGTGATCTCAAATATGGAGCTTTCACCGAGACGTCTGGCATGAAGCTTCCACCCACAAGGCAAATCTTTGAAAGCCAGGCGTACACGAGATTTATCAGAAGTGACGTTGAATTGAAACCCTTCTTTAATGGCAATTTCTTTCATAACAAACATGAAAGTCCCTTTGTCTGGGAAGTTGTCTCCAATCTGTACAAGAGATAGCGTGTAACGAATACTGTGATCAGACGCGTCGCATATGTCATACAAACCGCGGGATTTGTTGATTCCCAAACGTAGCAGATGTAAGTAAATTTAAGTTTAAAGCAAAAATATATCCTATTAGTATAAGTACAAGCAAGATTAACACGGTTTTCTATTTAAATAATTTGTGGTGACGATGAAAGGTTTTGTTGGAGGTGGTAGTACAACTGTCACGACTACCATACCTAATTCGGCGCCAGAGTTAGGGCAGAATGCGCCAAACGTTGGTGGCTTTTTACAATCGCTAACCCTAAACCTCTCGTGCCGTAGGTTGAATTGAGGTGTGTCAAACTTTGTGCGAGCTCTTGCCAAAATATGTCCGGTTACTTCACTACGACCACAAATGTGATTCTCTGCCACGGAGATGTACATCCTTCCCATATCCGGAACTTACGCTAAAACGTCCTTAGTCATACAGATCATGGCAGAGTCACCTGACTATAAGAAATTATGGGAACAGGCAGAGCTTAAATGGGAACAAGAGAGGGAGAAGACCAGGGAAACAACCTTTGCGGAATTCATTCAAAACTGTCTGATTTTTTTGTCAGCCCCACTCCAGATCCAAACGAATAAGGCTTTTTCTACAAAAGGTTCCCTCACGAGCCCAACTGGTCGTATCTGTCCAACTTACCTTCGCCCTTGGTCGGATTTTCCTCATTTGCAACGGCAAGCGTATGACAGCGTTTATCAGCTACTCCAACCGAGCAATCGTACTCCCCCGCAGCTTTTTTCTTCACGCATTGGCTTACAAGGCATTGGTGAACTCCTTTGTGGCCGCCGCCTCGCCAGCGAAGCAGATTTGCAGGGTTACGAGCGATTTGCTGTGGAGGAGCGGGTGCATGCTGTCCTAGCTGCCTTACGCACAATAGGCGCCGCGCGTGACGCATTCCCCTTGGGCGAGGATATTTGGTTTGACAATCATTCCAACACCATTGATGATGATTTAGATAGTGCCCGGTCGGGACATAATCCCACGAGGAGGCGGTCCAATGCGGACCAGTTCTGCGTGCACCGGATGGATCAGGGAGAGAGGACTCTGTTATTTACTATCGAATATAAACCAGCTCACAAGCTCACAACAGAATATCTTCGGTCGGGACTTCGACCAATGAACATTTGGGAAGAGTGTGTCCAGCGTGTCACTATACCGACCGAACGAGACGAGAAACTCAAGTACAATTCCGAGTTATTGACGAGTCTGGCTCTCACACAGGTCTACGACGTCATGATCCGCGAGGGGTTGGCATACTCTTGCTTAACGACAGGTAGCTGCCGGGTTTTCCTTCATGTAGATGAAGAAAATCCAGAGGTTCTTTACTATTTCCTGGCGGAGCCAAATCTCGATGTCCAATCTGTCAGGGATCTCGAATGGGTTCGTCAGCCAATGACCGCAGTCGGCCGGATGTTGAGTCTATGTCTTATGAGCTTGAGTTCGCCCCGGCGCAGCCAACTATGGCGCAACGAAACTATTTCTCGATCGCGTATTTGGGAGGCTGACTTTCAGCATACTCTCGAGCAGATGTCGGAAGAAGAAGTCCACTCAACTCCTCCTGGTTCTGAGTATGTCCCGTCGCCGTCACCAGCCTCACCTCCAACCACCGAATCACGGAAATATGCGCTTCGCTCCCGCTTTCGATGTGTTCCCGACGAGAATGTTAATTGCCCATCTTCTGACCAGTCTGATTCGGATGGTCACGACGATGGAAATGACACAACTGCTCGTCGCGTGCGTCACTCTCGGAAGCGAAACTTGAGCCACATTTCTTCGTCCCCAGCACAAACATCACCGCGAGAGACGGACACACAGAGACAACGACAAGAGAACAGTCCAGGCTGCGAACCGCAAGAATATTGTACGCAGGATTGTTTACTTGGATTACAGAGAGGAGGTTTGTTGGATGAAACATGTCCCAATGTTGCATTTCACCGGTCCGCTGTAGCTAGCGATCGGCATCTGATCAACGGTGCTGATTTTCAACGGCTCCTGAAGGAACAACTAGATAGGGATTTGGATCACTACTGCACTCCCTGCGGTCAACCAGGCGCGTTTGGTGCTCCCTTCAAAATCAGTCTCATGCCGTCTGGCTATACTGTGATTGGTAAAGGTGCGACTGATCGCAGCTGGAAAGCCGTCAGCCGCGAGGTGGAGGTGTACCAGGTGCTGCAAAAGGTGCAGGGTTCTGCGGTTCCCGTTTTCATGGGCAC
>NW_027117497.1:0-107437 GCF_038497645.1 Lipomyces chichibuensis
GAAAATTAAAGAATATTTAGGCAGAGTAAGCCCGCCAGGTCGAACGCATGTTGCAATTGATCAGATAAGGAAGTGCGCGGAATTAGCACTATATCGGGCCGCGATTTTAACTGATCAACTCACACAAATGCAGGGCAGCGTAGAATGCCAAAAAAGAAAGCGCCAAACTACTAGATCATTTATTGCTTCGAATAATATTTTGACCGGAGCAGAATGGCAACGACGTACACCGCAAAATGAAGAAGTGGTCCAACGGGAAGACAACATGAGGGCAGCCGTAGAAGAAACACGTACTATCAGACGGTGTAGCCGTTGCAACCAGAGCGGACATACCTCACATACATGTAAAGGTAATGCAGAAAATGTTATATAACGTTAATATGGTTTGCTATAAGTATAAATAAAGCTGCTGTTGACTTTTGCGATCGGTTCGCTTGTCGATCACGTTAACGAGTGCAGCTTTCCATCTAGATAATATTCGAGGATATGATAGAACCTCATATATTGGATCAAGCACAACGCCGAACAGCGAATACAAATTCATTCAAAATTCCTGCTATACACTTATCGTATCGTACACCTTCTGTAATATCCTACAAATATGTTTTAAATTGAAATAACAAATGCTAACCCAAACTTCCTGCTTGCTTGAATTTTCTCTTTTCGTACCACAAGTCGCTCCGACTTGATCCCAGATTGATGATCTTGGGACACCCATCCCTGTCCTTTTCCAACCTCGTGCACGCGAAGCAGTAGAATGCGTCCGAGATACCTTGGCCGCCACAAATGATGCATTTTCCAGCGAAATTACCAAACGAGCATTCGTCGCATATGCGAACTAATGTCGTCGGCCGAACTATGGAAAAACAAACCGTCAGATCTCCGATCCAGCTGGGAGGGGGACAATAAAAACTTACCGTAGCTGTCACACACAGGACACTTGCCATCGCATTTGTCGCATAGCCGGCCAACGCTAATACCGGCCGTCTTTCGACACATTACGAGATCGGGATGATGGCGGGACATTGTCGATAAGTTGGAGTAATGACTGTCCTGTCGAATATTCAGACCCGAATAAAAACTTGTCAACTCTTTGGTCTACAGATTCTCGTCGAGCACTTCCTTTAAAACGAGTCCCTTCAAAGACAACTACTCAATAGTTGTACGTCGTGGCAAGGATTAGAGAACTCGGATGGTTGATGATGAATCAAAATATTTGACCTTGCCCTATCGGCGAAGCCAAATTTAGCTAATCATTAGGGTTTCAGCAAGCCCAGGAAACTTCTAGGTCTTTACCTCAGGTGCGATGAGCTTGTACGTATAAAATGGAACTCAAAATTAGGCGACATCGACTATCGAATGATGACTGAAGATACTCAACATATTATGCCAGACCGCACTCGCGTTTAATTACCGATACTGCAATGATCAGATCGTATGCGTGGAGAGGTGTACGGCTGTGGGGCCATGAAGCTAAATTCGGATTAACATTTCCTACGCTTAGCAGATTAGGCCAACCCGTCACAGTGTCCGTCAGGCAGTCAACATATCACAACATAAGATACCTACATACTCCTGGATGGTCTGTACGTCGTGGTCTATTTGCCACGTCACGGACACGAGTTTCACCGGTATTCTCAGCTTCTCGCGGAAATGTAAGGTCATACGCCGCTTACCGGTACTTCGAAGGCGCTCGACCGTTTGTGTCTACTGACCACCGAACACTGTTCAAGGGCGTTGCTGTCGTCGGCACTATAGGCGGTCTGTTTTATGTTACACACTTAGATATGTACTCCCGTCTACAGTTATTACTTCCTAATACCCCACGATGTTGACGGTCTATTATACAGGAGACACCTGTCAGCGGTCGAAGACGGTTCATGATCGTAAGCGAGAGTCTCGAGGAAAGGCTCGGCGGTTACCAGTATCTGCAACTACTCCGACAGTACCGGCATAGTATCTTGCCGGATAACCACCCTGCCGTGCTTCGGGTCCGGAGAGTGATGAAGCGAATAATACAAGTGTCGGGTCTGCCGGACGTCAACTGGGAGATCCACGTCGTGAATGATCCTCGGGAACCGCCCAACGCGTTTGTCCTTCCTGGTGGGAAAGTGTTTGTGTTTTCAAGCATACTGCCAATCTGCCAAGATGATGACGGCCTGGCAACCGTTCTCTCTCACGAGACGGCCCATCAGATTGCCCGTCACATCGGCGAGAAGCTGTCGCAAATGCCGTTTTATCTTTTCGGGTCACTGCTCTTGCAGCTTTTGCTTGGCTCCAGTATGGACTTCTCCTCGCTCGTAGCCTTACTGCTGGAGATGCCGGCGAGCAGGCAGATGGAAAGCGAGGCGGATTACATCGGACTGCTGATGATGAGCAAGGCGTGCTTTGATCCTCGCAAAGCCGTAGCTTTCTGGGGCAGAATGCAGAGGGTCGAGAGCGTCCAGCCTATGGAATTCTTGTCTACACATCCGTCGAGCTCGACTAGAATACAGCAAATCACCGAGTGGCTGCCAAAGGTAAGATAGATTTTGCTCTGACATTTGGGGATACCCTGGACTAACACGAACGGTCTAAGGCTATGGAAACTAGAGAAATGTCAGACTGCTATACGACGACAGGCAATTTTATGGACGCATTTAGTTTTATGCGATAGTTAGCTTGTATTGTCAGGCAACCATATTTAATCCAACTTGCGTTCCTCCCCAAGCAGTGAAAGCCATCTCTTACCGTGAAACCTAACAAAAAAAAACCCATACGTTATTGAATGCAGGCAAGCGTGGCTTATACTGGGTACAATCCTGCTGTAATTGTAAACCTAATTTTCACAACTAGGAAAGACAGAACAGACCCAAAATTAATATTGCCGGATTAGGGTAAAGCAGAGCGCGAAGAATGAAGCGGTGCATTCGCAATTAATTTCCCTCAAAACCCCATCGCACCGAGTCCATCACCCGCTTGCGTATCGCCACAGAACTAACGTCAGGAACGAGCCAGACAGTGCAGTGACGCTCTTTTTTTTTTTGTAGGCATGGCCTTTCACGATACGTTAGTTTATATCAACTCGACAGTCGAGTCGATTTCCGCTCAGTTCATCAGAATTCCGGGTTCCGCAATTGTCCTGCGCTATGTGCGCTCGTCTTACCAAAATGACCCTATGCGGTCGTTCCTCGAGTTGTGCTTGTTCTTGTTTGCTGTGCGATACTTTCTAGCATCGAAATATTCGTTCGCAAAGAAGGACTTTATTAAGCTTAGCACCAAGGTGAGCATAATACGACGGTGTTGTTACGCGTTTGGTTTTGGCGGCAGCTGACAACCAGATAGGAGGTTGACGATTTGGTTCACGAGTGGACGCCCGAACCTCTCGTTGCTCCGTTGGACGAGGCCGACCAGGCTGAAGTTGATAAGATCCCAGTTATTGTCGGGTAATAATTTATTCGTTGCGAGAATTTAAGCGTTTCTTTTTGCTGATTTTGTTTATCAGCATCTCTGGGCCGAAGGTCAAGTTGAGCACCGGCAAGTCGGTCATGAATCTGGCGTCGTTCAACATGTTGAATCTCCTTGGAAACGATCAGATTAGGGAGCGAGCTATCAAGACAGTTCGGGGGTATGGTGTCGGTGCTTGCGGTCCGTCTGGGTTTTACGGTACCCAGGACGTGCATATTCAGACCGAGAAGGATATCTCGAACTTCCTGCGCGTTCCTGCTTCTATCATCTATGCACAGGCCCTTAATACCATCACTTCGACGATTCCGGCATTCGCTAAGCGCGGAGATATCATAGTTGCGTAAGTAGAAGTGCATAGTCTGACGAAGGCCCCGCTTGGACTAACCGGCATAGTGACTCGGCTATTGGTCTCGCGATTCAGAAGGGCATTTTGATCTCACGGTCTACCATTCGCTGGTTTCAGCACAACGACATGGACGATCTCGAACGCGTCCTCCAGCAGGTTCATAATGATTTCAAGGGCCAGCCACTCACACGTCGCTTCATCGTAACCGAGGGCTTGTTTGAGAATTGCGGCGACATCGCCGATCTGCCCAAGATCATTGAACTTAAATACAAGTACAAGTATCGTCTCATCCTTGATGAGAGTTGCTCGATTGGTGTTCTTGGCAAGACGGGTCGCGGTCTGACAGAATACTATAACATTCCGGCGACCGAGGTCGACATGATTGTTGGTTCACTGGCCACCACCATGTGTGCCGGCGGCGGCTTCTGCGCCGGATCAGAGTACGTCGTCAGCCACCAGCGCATTTCGGGTAATGGATACGTCTTCTCTGCTGCGTTGCCTGGCTATCTCGCGGCGACCGCATCCGAATCCATCTCAATAATGCAATCAAGTCCGGAGATTTTCGCCCAGCTACTGGCAAATACTCGCGCGTTCCGTGCGATTATTGACAAAATGAACTACATGTACTCTCCGTCCGACCCCGACAGTCCGCTGATTCACCTGCAACTCAACCCTGAAGTGCTTGAGTCTCGCAAGATCGATGATGAGGATAAATTTTTACAAGATGTTGTCGACGAATGCATCGCCAACGGCGTCTTGATCAGTCGCAACAAGGTCGTCCCCAGTCAGGAAGTCTTCCCCGTCGAGAGCACATTGAAGATTATGATCACGACGGGCCTGACGAAGCGTGAGACAGAGAAGGCTGCGGCTGTTGTCAAGGCTGCGGTTTCCAAAGTCATGTCGAAGGTCCCGAAGGTCAAGCATTAGTTAACCGTGCATATGGGGTGGGGTTGCATATGGCGAGTGTAAATAGAATAATAGACATGCATATCCATGAGGGTTAGTAGTGCTGTGTACTATGTTAGCGTGCCTATCTTTTCTTTATTCGCCACCGAATTTGCAGAGGTATTTATGTATAGTATTGCACGGGATATATATTTACGTTGGTAGTTTTACTAACTTGTTTTTTTAATGGCAATGAATTTGGTACATTGGGAGTATTACAGGTTGAGATGTTGTTACTTTAGATAAATCCTCAATAATAGTTATAATTTAACAGTTTCAGAAAGTGATTTCCTGACTAGTGACCAATAAGCAACCCTTCCGTGCCACATGCAAAATTTATCAGTCGTTGTCAGGGAAATTGTCAATGCAGGTTCTGGTTAATTGAATTTTTATAATGCCGCTCAGCGGATATTTGTAAATTGTAAATTTACCAACAGTGGTTATATAAATCTTGACTATGGGCTGTAAACAATTGTTTGTTAGTTAAAGGCGGCTCGGATTTAGCCAAATCTCTATATGGGGTTAGGGCTATATTGTTGCAACAGTGAAGCAGGGCGGTCGGTCGTAACTCACAGAAACTGTCATGTACGGGGAGTGCAACCAACGGCTGGAACCAAGAGTTGCTAAGCATCTATTCTCGGGTCCACGCACTCGATTCCTGAGCCAATGGCTTCGGATTCTCGAAATGTCGCTGCCGACGACCAGCTGGCCACTCCGACGTCGTCTCGAACAGAGTCAATTGAGCTCCAGTCAATTGAACTTGAGCGTCATGACCGGACTTCGCCCGCGGCAGCTGCGATGGGCTACGTTGACGATACGAGCAGCAACCCATGGACGGATGGAAACGGCTATTCAAGGTATGTAATCGAGATTTTCCTTGACTGCTTTGATACTGATGCAAATCTGGCGTTCAGTAATACTCGGCAATCTGGGCTTCAGCGTAGCATTAGTGCGTCGACGTCAGTATTTTCCATCACCAAACGTGTTGCCAGTATCTTCTCTACGTCTTCGGAAAATACATCACTGCCAAGCGCTCCGGAGGTTGTAAACGAAGCAGCAGCATTGTCACGTAGTGGTGATTCGACGCCGTTCTCGCCTGAGAGGACAGGTAGATACAGTCTCGACAGCACTTCGACAACTGAAGGCTTGACAGACTGGACTGTACAGGGCAGTGGCAGACGCGTCGGCTACGAAGATTTATCTGCCATAGATTGGATTCATGAGTACCAAAAGGAGCGGCAGCGCGAACAGGTTTACCAACAGCAGCAAGGAGTTTGGGGAAAGCTCAAGTTGATTGGCGATTCGAGTCAGGTTTGGCTGATACTGATTGCTACCGGATTTGCTGTCGGCGTTATTGCAGCAGGTATCGATATTGTGTCTAATTGGCTGGGAGATATAAAGTTGGGTTATTGCAAGTCGTCATTCTATCTAAGTCAAGCGTTCTGCTGTTGGGGCGAGGATGGTATAAGCTCCTTTTTCCCGTCGTATGGACAACTTGCCGAGGCTAACTGAGAACAGAAAACGACGTTTGCGCCAATTGGGTCTCCTGGGGGGATGTATTACATGCTACGGGTGGTTGGAGTTACATCGTGTCATATCTATTTTACATTATCTTTGGTGTAAGTGACGGATTTTGATGCATTACATGGCGTTGTTCTTAACCCCCCGACTAGGTTCTTTTTGGAGGCTCTGCATCCCTCTTAGTTTTACAATATGCACCTTATGCCAGCCAGAGCGGTATCCCCGAAATAAAAACGGTTCTCAATGGTTTTATTATTCGAGGCTTCATGGGGTCTTGGACATTGTTGACAAAAACGTTGGGTCTGTGTCTCGCCTCGGGTTCTGGATTGTGGTTAGGAAAGGAGGGTCCTCTTGTTCATGTTGCTTGCTGTTGTGCAAATCTGGCAACGCGGTTGTCTTCAACGTTGAGGCACAACGAGGCGCGGAAGCGAGAAATCTTTTCTGCCGCGGCAGCTGCTGGAATCACAGTCGCGTTCGGAGCGCCGATTGGAGGAGTTGTATTCAGTTTGGAGGTTAGCACACGGTTGATTCAAAAATACGTCGACTAAACTAATCGCATGAGCTATAGCAAGTCTCTTATTACTTTCCTGACAAAACGATGTGGCAAAGCTTTGTTTGCGCTATGGTTGCGTCGGTATCCATCCAGCTACTGAATCCTTTTCGTACAGGAAAGCTAGTTTTGTTTCAGGTCATTTACAGCCGTCCATTCCACAAATTTGAGCTAGTGCCCTTTGTTCTCTTGGGGATCATGGGTGTAAGTGGTAGCTACAGGACCTTGGCGATAGACTTTGCTAACTGTCGAGAACAGGGAGTATTCGGCGGCTTATTTATTAAACTGAACATGCGAATAGCCCGGTGGCGAACGAGAAGTCGTATTCTTGGCTATCCTCTAATCGAGGTCGTGCTCCTGAGCGTCGCGACTTCCATTATCAACTTTCCAGACCCTTTCTCACGGCTTCAAAACAATATTCTAGTATTCCGACTATTTCAAGAATGTAATGGGAACCCCACAGTCCTATGCAATCCTGATTACTTTGGAAGTACTGTTCTGCTGTTGATGTTAGTGTGCATCATTGGATTCTTCTTTACGGCATATACTTTTGGAACGAGTATACCTTCGGGAATATTGATGCCGTGCATGGCTATCGGAGCTTGCTACGGCAGAATCGTTGGCATTGCTATGGAGGTTTGGCAGAAACACCATCCTGAGTTCTTCCTATTCGATACATGTCTACCAGATTTGCCGTGTATTACACCTGGAGTATATGCTATTGTCGGTGCTGCCTCCGCTCTTGGTGGTGCGACGCGTCTTACAGTCTCACTGGTAGTCATCATGTTTGAATTAACGGGCGCGCTAACGTATGTTTTGCCAATTATGATCGCGGTCATGGTGTCGAAGTGGGTCGGCGATGCGTTCGAAAGAAAGGGAATTTACGAGAGCTGGATTCAATTCCACGATTATCCCTATCTCGACAACAGAGAGGAGCCCATTGCCGATATTACCGTGGCAGAAATTATGACACGGCTAGACGAGCTCGTGGTGCTCACCGCGTCAGGACACATTGTCGATAGCCTTGAGCAGATATTAGCTACTCAAAACTTTAAGGGTTTTCCTGTCGTTGCAGATGGTCGCGAAGCTATCCTTATTGGATACATATCTCGATCAGAGCTACGATATGCATTGCAACAAGCGCGGGCAATTGGATTAGGCGGCGATACGCGGTGCTTTCTAGGTGGAAGTTTGCCATCTGGCGACGAAACGGCTCATTGTGTCGATTTGCGACAGTGGGTCGATCAGACCCCTATCACATTATCACATCGAAGTAGCCTTCAGTTGGCTGTTAGCATGTTCCAAAAATTAGTAAGTGCCGTGGGTATGCGTTATAGTGAAGTAGTTCTAAAAAATTTTTTGTCTAGGGTTTGAGATATGTGCTATTGACTATGCGCGGCCGACTTCAGGGTCTAATAACAAAGAAGGATATTTGCGCAAAGTATACGCTTCAATAGTCAGTCTAGTCATATTGATGTACATATTGAGTGGCAAATGTTGTCGCGATGTATATTATTGGGTCAATTGTTGTTTTTACGGACGATAGACTTTGGGTTCATTTCATGTTAGTGTCAGAGATACTACCCTTTGCTTTGATGATACATTCTATACAATATTTTAAATACAGAAGTAATGCTTGTATATACAAAGCGCACTGAGCGCAGGCCAATCTTTTACTGTTTACTTAGTGCATTAGCCATACTGGCCCAATATCTTCAAAAAATATTAGCTTGTTCGATATGATCAATTATGAACCGCGTTCTAGCTTACCCTTTGTGAACATAGTCTGGAATTTCATCTTTTGTCAGCCAAGCATAATCGATAATGCCAGATTCCTTCTGCGGGACAAAAGTGCCGGCAAATATTCTTGATTTAAGATAAAAGATCTATAGCCCCGCATTAGCGCCTGCCCAAGAGAGATAATATATCAAAACCACTTTACCTTTGCACCGTCATATGCCTCATTATCTTCAGGCTTATAGGGGTAATGATGATAGGCCGCAGGAGTGTTCGACACTAACCAAGTGTTCATGTTTGGGCCACCGGTATGGAGAAGTAGTCGCTTCGCTGCACCGGTTAATGATTCGCCGTTCAAAACCTCAGCCGCAGGAAATTTCCACTCGTTTGCCTGACGATCCTTCTTTACTAAAAGGTACAGTGTCCGATCCAATTTTCTCTCTAAACTGCGAAAGTCAATTGTTTTGTCCGCTTCAGTTATCCTCGACCGTGGCTCAATTTTAGCATAAATTTTTGCTGACTCTTCTGTTTCTCGCTCGACATCTCGCTCGGGAAACACTACTTCCTGCTTTGACCTCCTGTCACGATTGAAAACAATATCCGGCTTTTCAAACTCTGTCCGGTCGCTTCCATCCACCGTAGGCTGAACAGACGAGAATTGCCGCTCAGCCAATGTACCCTCGGGATAGTAGAACCACTTTGGAAATGTCCACATTAATCGCTTTTGTAATTCAGACTGATAGTTGTAATAGGCACTTTCAAATGGCGTCAGTTCCGGCGTAACAATCGGTTGTCGACACAGTATTAATCCAGACATAATCTTAAAGGCCACCGATGCTGGACTCTCGGCGACGGACGATGTGGTTGATGATAACAAACTTGACTCTGCCTCAGTCGTGATTTCTTTCGCTGCAGCAGTCCCTATTGACCGGCCGCCTTGTCTACGGGCCGGTCGCACGAATTGCTCTGCAAAACAATTAGTATCCATATCATTGCCAAAACCTTCAAGCAATTGAGCACCTACCGACCAGCCCAACAGTGTGCGGCCGCAGTGGTCCTGGCACATGCCGTAGAGTCATTTCTATCTCTTCAAGACTTAACAGCGAAAGCTTGAAGCGATAATTTTCGGTGGTGTGCGTTTCTTTTGGGAATATTGAAAAAAATTCGAGACTCAAAGCTCGGAAGAACGACGAACTGCAGGGTCACACTAAGATGAAACGGAGTGACTATTGGTGCCCATACCAAACCCTTAGATTACGGTAGAAATATGAAGCAATCTTTAAGTGGACACACAATTGCAGTATTGTATCCCGCAGTATTGCAATATCATCCACTGGAATCTTGTGAATCTCTGTGTTTGGGTGTATATTCTTGACTGGCGTTAGTATTTTAGTTATGTCTACCGACAATTTGGCCGCAATAGCGCTCAGACCGGGTTCAGCCTCTAACTGCAACTTCACAGCAGTGTCATTTTTAAACTGACAACCTGAGTATGACTATCATTATGTGAAGATCTGGGAGAGAGTCGGCTAAGTAGAGTAGCTAGGTCTATTCAGCCTCTTTCCATATTGGTGGTGTTTCCAGTTTTTTAGTGATACCATATGTTGGATCTCTCACTCCTCCACTAGCAGCTGATGAAACCCGGAGTAAATTTCCCACCCTATCTTCAGGGATCTATATAATCATCCTTGGACTCACAACTGGTTCATTTTTCTATCCGATGCAAAGAGGACCTTGATCTGGTACTTCTTATGACTGTTAGACACTACTGTGCCCTCTACGTATTTCTGCTTATGATGTCTTGAATATGGACAAACAGGATTGACTCGTACTACATCGATGACGTATGTGATATAAATGCTCGTTCATTGGCACAATCCTACTACTTGTTCCTGGTCTATTATCGTGCAAGCCCGCGTTTTTCTCAAATTCTTCTTTGCTCTTTGTATGCTGAATACTCGACTGTTCTATGTTTCTGACAATTCGTGAGATTTTCAGGAAAAAGGTACTTATTCTGGATTGTTTTGATGATGCTTATTCTGACACTTTTCGCTTAATTAGATCAAAGTTATCGACGGCGAAGAACGTTTTCCCCTTCTGTCATCATCTGCAAGCACGACCAAAGCAGATGTGGAAGATGATTTGTGTGTGTTGACTGTTGACGAGAGTCTCACTCTAGCACGCGCGTATCACCGCGTCCCACTTGCACTGGACCGTAAGACATGCAGAGCAAAGACAGAATTTGCGGGATCTTTTTCTTCTATACGTCCGCCTATTACCAAGCGTCTTAGGTACAGACTACTGCCACTGACCGGCCGCGCGGCGAAGAAGGCGTCTACGGTCTGCTCCACAACTGCATCGGCCGCGATGTCCAGCCGCAGCGTGTCAGACGCGAATTCGCAGGGGCCGTGGATTATTCGTGAATGTACTGTGATGACCTTTGAGTATCCTAACTCGCGCGCAACTTTTCGGGCATTTGATGCTGATCCTGGGTCGTCTAGGCCCGTTTACGTCGAGAAATCGGATGAACTCTACGTTGGCGGCGCAGATCTTGAGGCCCGCCTATGCTCACCGCCGCGAAGTCCATGGCATGAGATTGTCCGTCGTGAACTTGACAGGCCATACAAAGGCATTGACTCGCTGTCGATCAAAGAAAATCACTTGAACAAGATTGAGCAGATATTTGACGGTGCCGAAGAGCGCTGGCTGGTGCGGTATAATAGTCGGAAGGAGAGGGAGCGCAAGAATATACGCAGCTGGTGCTATGATCCTGTTTACGTTGAGTTCGTAAAGCCGTCGGATCGCGAGGAGTGGGAGCAGTTCAGAAGCTATATGCATGAGTATTGCGATGTGTGTGACTATTGCTATGAACAGAGTGCCATGTTGGCAGACTACGCCGAGGCCGACAATGCCAAGAGAGCGTACATTGAGTCGCATGTGGGATGTGCGATCGAACAAAGAGAGATTATAGAACACGAAGCAGAGCAAATATTTTACGCGATACTCGAGGAACGAGCAACAAAGCGACAACAAGGTCGAATCGAAGATTGCTTGAATGACTACGCGAAGAATAGACCTCCCTCTCCAGATCAATACCAGCTCTCGACCCTTACGCGCACGTGGAGTGAAGACCGCATTCAAAACCATTGGCAACAATACAAGAGGCGAAGGCAAAATCGCGTCGATAGGGCGATGCTAATGCAGCGTGTGTGTAATTTCATAGATAAAAACTTGTGGAAACGTAAAGTCAAATACTATCGGCAATGTTTTCGGCCCGGGTATTACGCTTGCGCGCTCTGCCGCGGATGACTAGTCTTGATACTGGCGCACGTACTTGCTCATGGGGGAGTAATTCTTGAATGATTATTAGGATTCAGAAGGCGTACAACGGCGTTGATGGTTGCTTTTATAACTGGCGATTACATGGACTTAATTCGGAAAAAGATCTATTCTTATATACAATCTGTCACAAGACATCTCTTGCCAAACAAAGTGTGGCATTAGTGCCACCAAAACCGGAACTGTTTGATAGTGCGTACTTCAAGTCATAATCTTGAGCCTCATTCGGTACGTAATTGCATGTAAACTCTGAGTTGGGTTCGAGGTTTTCGATATTGATCGTAGGTGGAAGCTTTCCATACTTCATTGCCAGTACGGTGAATATTGTTTCAACTGCACCGGCTGCACCCAACAAGTGACCAGTAGCGCCTTTTGTACTAGAAATGTTGATTTCATGTGCATAATTCTTCTTCAAACCATTCCACTCCGAGTCAACGCCACTGTCTACGCCATCAAGCATCAGCCTTTTGGCCGCTCTGTTCTCTGCTGCATCACCTTGCGGCGTGGAGGTTGCATGCGCATTGATATATCCGATATCTTTTGGTGAAATTCCAGCTTGGCGAATAGCACTCTTCATGGACAACAAAATACCGTCGCCAGAAGCAGGAGGAGCAGTAATATGATGAGCATCCCCTGACAAACCGTATCCTACAACCTCTGCGTAAATATTTGCGCCCCGTTTATAGGCATGATTCAACTCTTCCAGAACCACAGCGCCCGCTCCTTCACCCATCACAAAACCATTTCTATCTCTGTCGAAGGGACGACAGGCTGTCGCTGGATTGTCGTTAAAGTCAATAGCAAGACTCTTGGCGCGGGCAAATCCAGCGAGTGAGTATGGCGATATACAAGCCTCAGAACCACCGGCAACCATGACATCGGCGTCCCCAAATTTAATAAATCGAGTTGCGTCGCCGATAGAGTGTAGTCCTGTTGTGCATGCTGTTGTCACCGAGTGGTTGGGACCTTTGAATCCGTACTTCATGGAAACGAAGCCGACTGCCATGTTGAGGAGCATGCGGGGGACCATTAATGGTGAGACCTTTCGATATCCCTAAAGACTATAAGTATCTTCTAGTCTACAAAATGATCATCCATTACATTTGTCTCGAAAGTCAAAATACTCTCATATATATCATCGATATTCCCAATTCCGGTTCCGATACAAATACCCTTAGAATTATTTAGAACTGGAAAGTGTTTATATAATTATCATCTCAACATACTGTCCGCTCCTTCTGCAATTCTGTTTCCGCAATATATCCCGCGTCTTTCAGAGCCTGCGCGGCTACCGACATGGCGAATTGTGTATATCTACCCATCCGACGATCATCCTAGAAGTAATTAATCTTAGATGAGGTAATCGGTGAACGACACCATTTGGCAAAACATGCTTACTCCTGGCTCAATCCATTCGCTTGCAAGCCACTCCCCGTTTTTGTACCCGCCGGATCCTTCTGGAACGAAACCGGCAACTTTGCTTGGAATCGTGTTATACGCGTCATCGCCACGATTCAGAGTCGACACTATTCCAGATTTCCCCTGTAATAGCCTTTCCCAACTAGTTTTAACGCCTATAGCTCCAATGAGACACGACTCGTATTAATGACACACAATGTGCCTGTTCATCGCGTGAAGCAGACAGCTCCGTACTTACCAACACCCAGGGGGGTAATGAGCCCGAGACCAGTAATGACTACGCGTCTTGCCATCGAGAATGTTTGCGGGATCACCTCTCATTCACCCTCATACATACCATCAATCTATGTCGAGCCGTGATCTTTCACCAATGGATTTTTGAACACTTAATAATCCTGCAAGTATCTCGCCAGCCACATGGTCAGAATTACGGGTTGATGAATAAACCCCACAATTCGTAAGCGTCAGAATTGAGGGAGCATCTATCATTATTAAGTTTTGGGCATGTAATCCAGAGCTTAAATCGAAGCGTCAAGTTGACGTCTCAGTTTGTGGTCTCAAAAAGCTCTAGAAGTCGGTTTTACGTGGCAGCATTTGTTATCCGATTTCCGAAGTCATATTGTTATATCCTTTACATATATCAGCGTAATATACAGGAAACAGTTCGTAATCCACGAATTTGTTGAACAGCCCTTGAAAGTTTAAATAATAATACGCTCCGCGGCTCCTGACGACGTCATCCTTTTATGTAAGAGACACTACGGAGGAAGATTTGCGTATCTAATACATAGAGTAATTACTGCAAATTGGAAGACATTACAGAGATACTGAGGCAGCTAGACAAGTGTGGATGCAGATCTAATGGTGGTTAGTCGAGCCACAGCCTAGCCACAGCCGCGCCACAACACCATCGCGATGCTTTTGGAACCTTCGCGCGTCTTCTCGAACGCAATAAGTTTTCTAAGTCCGCCGTGCAGCCACGCGTCGTGATCGCGCTGACAAACGATGTGTCCCATTCACCACTCAACGCAGACAATTTAGCTCCTGATCGGCTCCGTGCTTACGTGTCATTTGTACCCGACCTCTAGAACAGACTAGAATAGTCGATGAGTGTTCGGAGTCATGTTTCCCCGGTCCCGCGACGTGGCCCAGGACGTCCTCCTCGCGTCTATAAAAACAGGTGCTGGTCCCCTCATCGTCCATTCCATCAACGCACTTTTCACATATCAGCTTCCCATTACTAGTTGACTACTTTCATTAACAAACGGAATTTATCATTTCATCGACTTAATTGATCAACAACATGCCAGCAATCATCGAGTATCCTCCATTCTTCGACGTTCTCCAGTCTCTCGGTGAAGAGCTATCTCGAAATTATGGTCCAACTACTTGTGGTCCCAGTAATTGTCCTGCATTTCGCCCGGCTTCGGATGCCTCCCGCTCGAAGAAGGACGTGATCTTTGCCCCCTCCGTTGATGTCTTCGACACCGACCGCGCCTTTGTCGTCCACGCGTCTCTACCTGGGGCATCTTCCAATGCAATATCGGTCGACTTCGAGCCTAAGACCAACGAGCTTATCTTGACCGGTGAGATCAAGAGGCCCGGGTCGTTCGCTGACGATACGTCTATCAAGTCGCTCCGTATTAGCGAGAGGCGTGTCGGCAAATTCGAGCGGCGACTACGACTATCACCTACGACGAAGATCGTCCACGACAACATCACCGCTAGGTTTGTCAATGGTGTGCTGGAGGTCGTCGTTCCAAAGGTTGAGGAGCAGCCAAAGCGAAAGATCACTATAGAGACTGTCGGTAATCCGGCAGACGACTGGGTCGATGCGGCTAGTTACAATGAACAAAATTCAGGTTCGGACACCATTGGTACGGAGAAGCTGGATTGAGTAGTTACTTTTTTTGTAGTGGTTTTGTAATTGGTCGTCGTATGCTTGGAGTACTGGGTACTTCATGGTTCATGGCGCTATGGTTGTATTTGAAATCCGCTTTGGAAATCTTTTAGCGAGTTTGCTTGTAATTTGTTTGTTTTCTTGTTAACGTCACTATTCTTGGTTTTTATTTCTTAATTAATAACGTATAACATAATGCATTAATTACATCCGCTCCTGGTACCATATTAGAAATAAGCTATTCAATAGCTCGGGTCAGATAATTAGAATATTGGTACAATACCCCTTAAAATTGCAAGCAAGCCTGTTGCTCAACGCCATTGAAAAATGATTCATGATCGCGAACGCGAGACTGATGTCGCATGCTTTTTTGCAATAACTATGTCTAGATATACATACTTGGTCACTGGTGCTAACCGCGGAATTGGTATTTGGTGCCCTGGCGTGCTTACTTATAGTTATTGACGTCATATATTAATGCTCCTAGTACAGGCTTCGAGATCGCACGACAGTTGTTAGCCGAAGGAAATTATGACGTTATAGCCGTTGTTCGATCAATTGCAACAGCCGGTCCGATAAAGGCACTTGTGGATGAGAACAAGAACTCGAAAATTGTAGAGTTTGACGTTACCGACAGGCTCTCGATCAAGGGGTAAATCATGTTTCCTTAATTCATTTCCCTGCCATACTAATCGTCCTCTAATATAGTGCGGTGAAAGCTCTCAAAGCAAAAGGTGTTTCCAAGGTTGACATTCTTATTAACAATGCTGGTGTCATGCATGAGCAGCTACCTATGGAAGCACTTGAGGATAGTGAATTTGAGCGTCTCCTGAGAACCAATGTCGTCGGCTCAAGCGCTGTGATATCGGAATTTTTACCATTGCTGCAGCAGGGCACGCGCAAAGTTGTCGTGAATATATCAAGTGAATTGGGCAGCATTTCTATGAATTCAGGCTATCCTTCTGGAGGTAAGAGTTAGGTCCATGCGAACACACTGAATATCTTCTGACATCTGTTAGGATACAATGTTAGCAAGGCTGCACTGAACATGCTTACAAAACAATATGCCGTGGAGAAGGCAAGCAGCGGATTCACGTTCATTGCTTTGGATCCCGGTTGGGTCCAGACCGGTAAGATTCGTTGACATATTAACGTTATATATGAATGCGACTGACGGTGACACCTGCGCAGATATGGGTGGAAAGGGAGCACCGTTGTTAGTGAATGAGAGTGTCAGTGCGATTGTGGCGACATTATCAAAGTTAACTACGAAAGACAATGGTAAATATATGAACGTAAGTTCTCGTCCGTTTTGTGCCGTTGCTACATGCTTATTTACATATTTATAGCGGTTCGGTGAAACTCTCCCCTTCTAGTCAGATATATTATACTTGTGTGTCGCTAAATAAAGATTTTGGAAACTGTTCAGTCAGATGACAATCTAAGACGCCTTTGCCAAAATAAACATTGACCCCAAGCACATGAATATGACACAAGAATAAAATACATCATTTCCGGTTATGCAAACGCCCTTTCATAAAATAGTAACAAATAAGCAATAAGCTGATACAAAGTTCATGTCAGAAGTATAAGGCCAATTGTGCATAATATAAATAGTCGGAGGTGAATGATCTAATTGAAATGATATATGTTGTTGAAAGGATTACTGGGTCCTCTCACTTGTCTAATTTTTCTCATAGAAAATGAATCAAAAGACACTGACTTCCTGATAGCTTTCCCGCTTTGACGCGGTATCGAATGCATGTGAATCCTGAACCGGACGCGCCGGAGCATCCTTCTCCGGAACAGGTGGTGGGCTAACGAAGCTCTCGCTAGACATCCTTGCTCCTGGATTATAGTCTGCAGTAAAAATCTGGCTTGAGTAAGTAATCATAGTCCGCAGCATCGTCTGTATTGATCCTAAATCAGATGACATGGAGAAGGGATTGGTGCCGGGTAGAAGACTCATAGAGAACACAATTGCAAGATTAACGGCATGCATCTTGTTAATACTGCCGTGGCTTGAAATTCTACAAAGTCGATTAGCACGAGATTAGAATGTTGACGCTTTATAACTCGACATACTTAGCAAGGTGCTCAATAATTCTTTTAAGCAAATAGTAGTTGTAAGGTGGCAGACTTTCAACGACACGGGCGAACTGCGAAATCTGATTACTTTCGTCTGCCAGCTCTGAAAATAACATCAGCTATAACTCTCGGACTTGAGTAATTAGGGAAACATACTCGCTATCTGCGTAAATTCTGGGAACAGCTCGTCAGTCAACAATGGCTCCGGTAGCTCTCTCAAATAGAGTTTCAGGCACCCGGCAACAGTATTGATGTCGAACCAGCGCTCATCATCCATGTTTACTGCAGAGCCTGAATCGAAAGCTTTCTTCAATTCGTTCACGTTCGCCAACGATCCAGGAACTCGATAAATCCCAACCTCCTCCACTCCTGTATGGTACTTTAGAATTATGCTAATGACTAAACTAAAATAATAAGTATACCTCTAGCTTCAATCTCTGTCAATAACAGTTGGACTACTGTGGGGATTGATTGATTTTCTCGCTTACAGACCGCCTCTATGGGAACTCCAAAGACTAAGCGCAGTCGTTAGTTGAGAGCACTGTAGGGTACAGCACTTCACGAAGCATACCCTTGAATGATATATCCACCGGTTCCAGCACGTCCTTTGTCACTCGAGACTTCTCGATAGCTGAAGCTCGAACCGCTGAGCAATGTTTGACCCATTCGTCGAGATCGTTGTCGTTGGTCGCCTGGAACAGGAAATCCGCACCATCATCACAGACAACTTTGAAAACGCCCATCCCTAGCATGTCCGATGGTATAATCGTGATGGCCGAAGCCAGATTTATTGAAACGGTAGGCTTATTTCGAGATTCAATTGAGGAGATTTCAGGCAAGTCCAGTGGGGACACCGAGCGATCCGGCAACGGCGGTGACCAATTATTGGAGAATGCCATTGACAGAGGGCGAACTGCCCTGAGTAGTCCACCAAACCTAGAAGACTTCGAAAATTTTTTATCCGCAATTTGCATTGCTCCGCGACTTCTATTGTACGGAGTTTTCATCTGGTCCCGCAGTTGCCGATCCAGAACCTCTTTCTGTCTAGCATCACGACGAAGCTTCTCTTGCTCTTGCGCGACGAGACCTCCAAAAGCTCTAATTGTTTTGCTCCCCTTATGGCTCAACTCCCTCATCTCTCGTGCAGCTGCCTCCTTCACTTGACGTTTGTCGTATCTATTGGTCATATCTAATTTGAAGAGCATCGCCGCTGGTTCTTCGGAGTCAGATACAATGCTCCTTCTCAATGGCTTGGTATCCAGGACATTGCTGAGATAGTTGTAAATATAGCGTTGTTTGTCGAAATTTACCATCAGTGGATTCGCGACGGCCATATTCGGAACGTAGCACACAATCTCGAGGATACGCTCGAAGATCCATCCCATACACGGTGTCAAGGGCTCCCACATTTCAGTCTGCTCTATTGCATTATCGTCGCTCTCATATTGCGGAATAATATCCTCTAATAAATTCACCTGCTGAACATCTCTGCCAACATCCCTGGCAGCCTCAGCCCAGGCGACTGCATATTGGCGACTTTCAGGCCGAACAATTGCTGACGCAATGGCACTCTCAACCAGCGAGGGAATTTTCATCTGCACGTCGTCCTCCATCGGCTTCTGATCGGTAGAGTTGAGTTGAGATCCGAACTCGATAACGCTCATTCGTTTGCGGCATATCCCGATGGCGTGTAACAAAACCACCATACGCTTCACTCTGGTTGACTTCTTAAGAGACGGATCTGCGATATGCATGGCCACCCACAATACCAAATTCATCCGGAAAGCATACAATTTCTTAATAGCCTTGGGAAAGAGGGAAACCATAAGCTCATCAGACTTAAAACAATGAAGCGACGCACAGAATCCGAAAACATCCTGGATAACAAGGTCATCATCAGTATTCACGTTGGGATTTCTGTTGCTGAACAGCTTGTGTGGATCCACAGTTTGCATTTCGAAAAGCTCATAAACAGCAAGCCAATCTTTCATCTTAATTTGCCTGAAAATAATGGCAACGATCCTGTCAAGAGAGTCGCAGAATTTCTCAATACTCTCGATATTGAACTCCGGAAACTTCAAAGGCATTGACGGTGGTGATGGAACCACTGGCCACGGCGAAAGATCAATAGGCCTGTAGGATTTTCGTGCAAATGATTTTCGCAGTTTTCTTGATTGAGTCTCAATAGTGTCCGCGAATGCGGTTAAATTCTCGTCTGCAATCTTTCTCTCCTTCCATATGCCTGCCTCCTTATCAATAATGTGCAAAAATTCTAGAAAGGACTCGCGCAACTGAAGCTCATTCAAGAGGTCGGAGTAATGTTCTGAGACCCATAGATTGCATGCTTCTAATATACCAATATGAACCTTGGCGACGAAAACCCAATCTATGCCACTTTCAGTCTCATCAATATAGCCATTCCAATCCGGAAATTCTCGGGATGCTTCGTTCGTTGCATGGAGGGAAGTAGCCGCAGCTCGCGCACAGAGGAATCGTCTCCGCAGCGCCTCTAATAGGCAACTAGGAGAGACGAAATTCCGATACGTAGCCAAAAAAGTTGAAGTGAAAACGTCCATATTCATACGAAATGATGCCTGGCCGAATTTTTGCAAATAGAAAATATCTTCACTGTTAACCCATGAACTGAAATCCTCAACACCAATCACCAGGACATCAACAAGTCGATCAAACGTTCCTGCCTTGGCAACAACAGTAACACTCTGAGGTTGGGATGATCGATAGTCCGCAATCTGAGATTCAACAGCGGCTGGTTGAAATTGTGCGGACAATCTCCTTGAACCATTACTCATTCGTTTAGAGGGATTCTCAAAGATCACACTCGACAATCTGGATGCTCTCGCGCCGTCGTCTTTAAACGATTTCAACACAAGCTCATTTCTGACATGATATAAGTTCACGCCCATGTTCAACACATCACGCACACTCTTGACCAAAAAGTGCCTGTTTGGAAATCCAGCAACTCTATTGCGGCTCGTTGTATCCAACTCAGAATATCCAGTTATAGTAATATTAGCCCTTGATGGCGGAAATGAACTTGCCCGTCGCAACTGCTTGGATCCAATATCCAATCGTCGATTCCCTTGAGGAACAATGGGATCCGCAGACGTTTTGGATTTCAATGACGAACTAGACTTTTTGTATAGCAGTCCCCCAGCTTCCAGTAAATCTCTCTGCGCAAAAAGTTTGTATGAAGGCAGAATCTCAGTAAACAATATCGCAGAGTAAGATCCTGTCGATAGCGGTGATCGCTGGGAGGTATAATATTGTGCATACTGACCCGTGACTGGCGGCTCGTAGACAAGAGACATCTCCATAATGGCTAAAGGAGAAATCGGTGTTGCAGATATGTGAGTCTCATAAAGCGAGTATAGGCATTCTTGGAGAGTAGAAACAGGTGCCTCTAAGGTCGGCAAATTGTCTGCATTCTCAACTGACGTTATATAAATAGTCCATCTTTCCAGCGCCTTGTGAATGCGCTCTAATTCATTCCGAGAAGAAGTAACGTCAATTGTGGCCTGTAACAAATTAGATTTCTGTACTATTTCAGTCCGAATGCTATGTACCTTATTTATTTCTGACATTCTCTCAAACAGATGAATGCTGATGTCGCCAAAATATGGCACAACCCAGTCTTTGCTGTATGTCATTCCAATTCCATCCGGCGCAAGAATATGAGAACTTTCCCGCCTAGTTGAAAGCTCACTAAGAATAATCCGTCTATCCACATCGAATATGACAGGAGCCCAGTCTCGGTTGACAATGTCAATAATATCTGCAGAAACCAGAACCCAAATCTCTTTTAATCGACAGATTGCGGGAGAACACACAATGCTTGCAATGGCCAGCCAGCCAACCATGTCGCCTCTCTGTTTCAAAATATTTCCGAGCAATATCCACCTAGATAACAATTTGCCCATCAGTGTCTGTGAATTTTGACCCGCGCTTCCAGTGATGAACAATTGCCTGATCATAGTGGTACCAAGAAAATGCGGCAACATAATCGTTGACACCAATGGGTTCTTCCTTGCGAACTTATACTTCAGTCCGTAAAGCAACGAGAAGTCAGCGACAGGATTCCACGTACGAAATATCCGTAGGTCGAAGATGTGAATCTGCGCTGCGAAAATTTCAATGTCAATATCGAGAAAAGTGTCGACGGAGAGATCTTTAACGTCGCTGTAAAGTTTAGTGTATTTTACGTCTACGTCTAAAGTCAGAAGGTCGTCGTATGCAAACCGCTTGAAGGGAATTAACATACCGGTGCTTGATGCTGTATAATTCAGCAAGGCCAGGAGCTGAGATTTCTTGTCTGCCATTCGACGTTCGATGGAGATTCTGTCATTCATCGCTAACTGACCGCTGAGTGACTTAAGAACACCATACACAGCATCATCCAAAAGTGCAGCGCTCATCCGATCGACGATTGTGTTCAGGATGAAAGTAATCCTTTCAGTGGCATCACCTAAAATCGACAATTTCGCAACCGTCTCCATGGCATTGACAAAGTCCGTCCAAACAGGAAGTAGCAAAATTGTATCATAAGCAAAGGCCTGATCCTTGCCATACAACAGTTCATGACATATAGCCTCAATTGAACCGGAAACAATATTGCCGTCTTCGTCCACTATCAAACTAGGATGACGCGTTAATGACTGGTGCGAAATCTCGGCAGCAACTAAACATGTTAGGAATAATCATTTGCACCACAGAAAGACATTCATACCTGAATCAGAGATGCTTAGCTTGTTGAACGAAGAGGAGAAATCGAAGTACTTCACTCCCATATCTGACGGCGGCTTATACAGATAGAGAAAGTTATCCTTCAAGACCGCCCTCTGCAACTTCCAAACTGGCAGTCGGTTGGCCTTCTTGGGATCAATTTCAGAGCGATTAAGCCAGCCTTGTTTATATCCTGGAATGTCCGAGGGATGCCTCGGCCTCTTGGTTTCCGCAATGGGGCCAATTCCACCAAAACTAGAATACCCAGGAGTCTGCCTCCAATCCTCTCTGCCACTGTAGTCGTATTCTCCTTGAAGCTCCCTTGTTGATGGAGAAGAGCCCGCAAAAGCTTCAATGTCGTTCATCGATCTCGACATACTCATATGCTGGACAAAATTGTCATCTTTCGATCTATGTGCATGAAACATCGGAGATGGTGGATTTGTCGGTGATGGAGGAATCGAAGTCACCACACTAAGATTCTGGTGGTCGTCGGATTCGCTGTCCTTTCGGTGTTTGAACAGACGAAGAGGGCGTCCAGGTCGGGCCGCATTTTCATCCTCTCCCCTCGAGTGAGAATTACGGGTCACCGTCAGAGGCAAGTAAGAGGATGATGCAAGCAGATAATTCTGAGAAGTTGTTGCACCATGATGACTTGCAATCTCACCATACGGACGCGTCTGCCCGCTCGAAGATGGTGTCTGCTGCTTTGAGGAGCCGCCCCACTTCATGACTCTATAGGACTAGGACCAAGGCTACAGAGTGCAATAACTAAAAGGTGAATGATCTGCTAGAGCTGGATCTCACTGTCAAATATCATGGCACTACCAGCATGTATGGCGTCAGTCTATTGTCTTCGAAATTGCTTTGTGCACGATTTGGGGTCCCCGTTACAGAGACGCGCCAGGGGCTAGTTATTTTAGCCTTACCTAAATTGCTGCTTTGGAACTGACAATAATGCAATCCAGATTCTACTAGAGAATCCTGGTCGTCGCTTTTCTCGATATCTCACGCAGAGTAAGTTGAAATCAAGGTAAAAGACGAAAAGAACGTAGTTGTGAGGCGATGGGCTGTGCGAACGACCGCGTATTATTATGATTCTCCTGAATTCCCGATAAATTATTATGGACGTTGGTGCCTGGTTTCCTCGTGGCGCGTTTCAAACTTTATTATTATATCAACCAATTCAGGGTTTCAGGGTCGAAGAAATGCTGGCAGTACTATTGGGTATAAGAATTTCCAACTTCATTCGTAGATACATATCCTATCAATATCCCATATCCCATTACGGTTTAGACCATGAAAGATAGCCTGTAAAATGGCCTCTGCGCTATAACTTCCAAACCATCGGGTTGATTTAAAACCAACGGCTTAGATCAAATTATGACCTTAAGAACCTCTTTATAGACTACAGCGAGGATATTTAGCTAATGCCAACAGTTCCGGTTATCAACTTAGGGGATCCAAATTGTAGCTTGCAAATGATACGGCCATCAACACATATTGTTTATACAATCCATACTCCAAACCCAGTGGTAATATACATAATATTCAGACAAACCGACATCACATGAATAAGATTTGTCCGCTATTCCAATAAATTGTGATGCATGGCCTTGGGCCTTTAAAATCCATATTTAGCTCCCGATTCTCGTTTATTTCGCCTGCCACTTGCAAAAGCTTCTTCAAGGCCTTCTCGTTGCTGTGTCGCAGCTATAAGGAAAATAATGTTAGGGAACGCTTGCAAGATGCCAAAAGAATCAGACGTACAGCTTATCAGTCCACGCAGCTGATGCTTTCCAGATCCAATTGATCGCAACGGTTGCACCTAAGATACATTTGTTAATGGTTACGCTGACGAATTTCGAATGTCTACTAACTGTTTGTGCAGCTCCGGACGCTATCAACGACTGGTTGTAGCTGTATTGTTCATCAACACTATAATCCACGATTCGAATAGGCTGATCTGATTTCCTGTGTCGTCCCTCCAGTATCTGTAACTACAGGAACATGTAAGCAAAACTATACGCATATATGTCATGTCAACAAGATGTCAAGAGAAGCTAAAGCTTACATTGGAATCACTCAAGCCGATTTCTTTTGCTATAGTCTTTAAATTTTGTGCGGGGTCATTGGATGCAATTTCCACTGGCCAACTGCTAGTATCCGCGACCTGACCATTAAATGCCTGCTCAGCTTCTATGACAGTTTCTGCGTCGAGTTCCGAGAGATCCGGAAGCATGAGAGGTTTATAAGGACCGCTGAAGTTCGCAACTGATGACTTGTCTGGCTTCGAGTCGCTTTCATCCACTAAACCAAGGTCTTTTCTGTGTTAGTACAACAGCGCATAATTATCGCATTTATGACGGTGTGAATCCTCACCTAACGACATTCCTGCTAACCGTGATTTGCGCTTCTTCATTGGGATCGTATCTGCTGGGTCATTTTCAGTGGCGTCGTCTGTGTTGCTTCGCTTCTCCCAGCGTTTTAAATCGGTATTCGCATCAATTAAAAGTGATTTATCCTTTGAATGAGATGTACTTGGCTCATTTTGGTTTCTGCTATCGCTATCGGATATCCGGCCTGACTTACTTGCGGTCTTCGCTCTCTGCTTAACGGCGAAAAAAGGCTGGATCGCAGTACGTTTGACGGTGCCGTTACTGGATATTGGCTTATCAGGCTTAACTGGCGAGGACATTGACAAAGAAGTTATCAATCTGCCACTATATATTCGTGATATCCAATGGCACAGGGGCAAAGTATGATACGAGTAGAATCTGGCATTTAGAGATCTGGTCCAGTCATGCGGCGTTGAAAGCTTCAGGTTTGGGCATCTTACTTCGGAATCGACAGCGAGTACAAACTTCGCCTACATTTCATCATAATGACTCATAAAAACTAGTAAATTAGATTATCTAAGTGCTCGTATGGAATCCAGCGGTTGGGTCATGCGAATACGGTATCTCCCGCAACTAAAAATATATGAAACTATCCAATTCATTGACACTTAGAGTGATATTACAATTCCATAACTGATACGACATGAAATTTATATACAGTCAATCCCAAAAAATAATTGCAGCACCTACGATTCCAACGTGGTCTCCCACCGCAGTACTAAGCAGGCCCAAAGAAGCTTAACTGATGTTGATCGGACGGGGAACTGTGTTTTCTTCTTGGTATGGCCGCAACTGTTCCGAATTGCACTGGGGTCTCCTATCTAGCATGAGCAGCAAAAGTTCGATTGTATTTTATATAAATATATCTTTGCTTTGCTTACAATAATTTAGTATCTTGTATAATAAGTAGTAAACCATGCATGTAATGATCTGATGCATACAAAAATTCCAATACCGTGTATATATTCTCGACCGCACCAAAATTGCAGCTTGCATATCGCACCTGCCCAAGCAGTAAGCCTTTAAAAAATCTTTAACATTGCTTAATTGGACAATTAATTAAGGCGGCCAACGGAAACGTGAAGGATTAGCCAGCTATCCGCAGTGCTTGACCTGGAAACATTGATTAATAACAATCACAGCGAAGAACGAGAAATGAAATCAATAAAATAACTTATCCATAATCTAATCACACGTCAAAGCTAGCAAATTTACACAGTCAAGCATGTTGCTAACTCATATTAAGTAGCTGAATCGATGACTTAAAATTTAAGGAAGAAAAAGCTATGCCGGTCATATATACCGCTGCCATCATTAACGGCGGATTACGGACGTCGGAACGAACAACCGGGGTCCCCACAATAGCTGCATTTTAAGATGTAAATACAGCATATATACAATATACACACGTCGCCGCAACATTATCATAGAGTAAAAAGTGAACTCCAACTTGGCCAATGTTACAGCACCAAACGCGCGAGTAATTGCGCATAAATTCTAAACCAAAGCAAAATTACAACCAGTACTAAAACTCCGACAATGGAAACATAAACCATTGATGCGAATGCCAACTTAATAATCAGTACTCCGAACTCCGTGCCCGTTCAAGTTCTAGTCGAACATTTGTCGTCGCAATATCCACCCAACGATCTTTCATAGTCTCCACAACTGAGCATGTCTCATTGGAATGAATCTCTCGGATTGCCAGATCATACAGAACATGGCTGACTTTTTTATTGATGTCAGTATATTGGTCCTTAGATATCTCACCGGACCTATAGAGCGGACGAAGCACGTCCCGAACTATTTCTTGAATCTGAGTTTTCTCTTCTAAACTCAACAGCAATTTCTGCGGTGAACTTGAAGCAGTCGAAGTTGGCGACAATGTCTGAGGACGAACAGGAGACATCGATGACAGAATTGGAGACATAGGATCACCAGTCGGGGACGGTAAAGACCTTGGCGATGGCATCAGTACAGGCGATCCAGAAGGCGATCGAAAAAAGGCATGGGACGGTGCTGGACTAGCCACAAGTGGTGGTGACATAGGCGTCGGTGTTGGTAGGGGGATACCAATTCCATGTGAATGTAGATCTGTTGAAGGTGAAGACGGTCGTCTAATATCTTGAAGAAGAGATTTCATTAAGGACGGCCCCTCGGATGCTGACTTTGTGCCATTCTCAGCCGGGCTATTGCTAATAGATTGACGCCTGTGTGACTTCGGTCTTTTTAGCTTTCGTGACGATTCAGGGCTTAACTCAGACTCGGCAGACACCGAGTTTGGCCTCTTGGAATGCCAATCAGCAAAGCAGTGTGACGGCTTTGGGCGAGAACTTCCGCTTTCTGAAGTAGAACTTGCACCTTCCTCTATCTCAAGAGCTTGCTCTAGCATATTCCACGAATCCACCATTTCCGGAGTCTCCCCAGGTTGCCGTTGTGGATTCAGGAACAAAGATGCCGTGCTTCTAAAAAAGGATGACCCGCCTGTGGCCTCTGCCACTCTTAAACGCATGCGCCATACACGCCTTTCGTCAGCATCCCTCTGTCTAGCAGAATCGTCCCTCCTTGTGCTCTCATACTGACTGTTGCCGTCGTCCTCGCTAACATTATCCAAGTCATCGTTCAACCTATCCCAAACAGCTTGCCACGCACGATCCCACAGGCGAGTTTGCCTCCGCCTCGACCGAGTCGTACGACGTGGCGGCCTCGTCCTAGTACCTCTAGCACGGGCATTCGCAACGCGCATGATCGATTCCGTAACCATGTGGTTGTCCACACACGACGGACAATACCACGCCTCGACGGGCACACCATCCATACCCAAGCAACTGGCATGATAAGGCGCGTCGCAAGAATCACATAATAGGAGCTCATCCTCTCTGTTTCCGAGATCACATACGAGGCAAGTGCAGACATCCTCCTCCTCATCGAATTGGTCCAGATCAAGTAGATTTTCGTCCAACTCTGCTACCTGGACCTTTGTCTCCACATTGTATGATGATACGGGATCCCCTAAGCACGATGCCCATGTTAGTAGTCTCTCTCATGGCTGATATGCTCAGAATACAATACCTTTCACAGTATGCAGGATATCCACAGTATTGAAGTTGGTTCGACAAGTAGGACAACCTGTAACACAATCATGTTATTAACTGTATAACAATTCAAGCCCCTGTTACAAGTTAAATAGAACTTAACCTACTTGTTGCTTGTTCTATCCACATTTGAATACAACTATTGTGCAGCTTGTGCCCACAAGGTACCAAACGCGCGATCTTGTTGGTACCATCATATACGTCTGAAGCACCTGCGTCCTCTGAGACCTCCGCTGCAACTAAATTTCTTTGCAGGACATTATTAGCGTCACCCTTCTGACTCTCCGAATGGTCCGGAGCCTCCAAAGGGCCAATCGTGGGGAGACCTTGGAGACATATGATGCATGGGTACTCCTCCATCAATATAACTAATACTACTTCGAACGGTGACAATCAGACTCTGAATCGGGAATACGCCACCAGCGCACTCTCTGGCATTACCACCAGACAGAATAAAGTATCCTAGGTATACTTGGTATAATACCAAGGTATTCTTGATAGAAATATTTATTGAAGTGTTGCGAATAGTGCATGTTGGTAGGGAGGGCCGGAGCTGGTGCGTGGTCATCATCTTTTATAGGGTCGCGCCGTTGTTCCTGGGAATTTATGCACTAAGCGTCTTATCTCATCGTTCTGGCAACGTTGGACCGCAACTCGATCTCCATAATTATTTTCGGAACTCTACGTTAACCCTTCGTCTCAGCAGTCTCAGATGTAAACCGCAGTATTCGGTATGCCAGCATCCACGAAAGTATTTAAGATTCTAGGAGACGATAGCAATCTAGTGATATAACGCCTCCTTACTGCGCCAGCTAATTATTGCACAAGGTTGCATCTGCTGTAATTCATGAATTTGTGATGATACATTGTATTACCCTTTCGCAGCCCCACCATTTTTACTATATAACACAAAACAACCGAGTCCAAGTTATGAAAACATATTCTATTTATGCTTCAGCCAACTCTCTCAGACGGCGTATAGTAGATCGGACGGTCGCGGCGTTAGTAGTACTTTTAGAATAATATTAGCCATGTTGCTATCCACCAATATTACATAACTGAAACCGTAACATACGAGAGAGTGTAGGCACCACCAGCGACGGTCTTAGCGCATGATCGGCACTTCCAGATGCCGGTTGCAGTTCTCTTGACCGAGTTCTTGCCGCAGAAAGAGCAAAGGTAGCGAGCGTGTTGCTGGATCTCAAGCTTCTTCGATTGTCTTCGGAGAGACGAACCCTGATTATGTCGGTTATTATCACATCTACCATATATTGAAGAATATTTCCCAACGGTAACTTACGTATCTGACACCGTACTTTCCTGTGATTCCGACCTTTTTCGTGCGTTTCGTCCTGGAATCAATCAGCATCTTCGACCACTTAACGACATCAAGAAATAATATTCAATTCCAAATTCCACGAACATTTTGTATATCTATTTAAGTCTATGTTAGAAAACTGCATGATATTACCGACCACACGTAGTGACTAATTGTAGCTTACCCTTTTTCCTGGTGATGAATTTGGATAAGAGAATAAACAATCAAAGGCTCAATCAACAACGAGTCATGCTCTTTGGGATAAACCAAGCATAGAATTGCAGGGCAGCGTCAACGTGAACGTGAACGTGAACGTGACTGTCGTTTGGTCCATGAGAGCAAAGGAGCCATCCATGCAGGGTTAAGCCCTATACAATTGGTGCGGCGCACAATGCGATCACAATACCTTCGGAAAGCGCAAGTTGTCACGTGCACCCGCGAAGGGCATCAAATCTCAATAAGAGACTGTTGGTTGTGAATGACCTAGATATTCCGGAAATTGACAGCAAATACTATGACTAGTTTCACACCTGAAACTTTACTTGAAAGTTCTCAGGCAAGGACCGCACTCAATGATGACTATGAAATCCGTTCGTGTGGAAGTACGCCCACGATTCGGGGTCACAACGAGCCAAATAACTCATGCGTTAATGAGCATGCGACAGCCGGTGAAGCGAATGATCCCCCGCTATTAGTTACCCCACTGCGATACGGGACTGTTCAGCCGAAGCTTTATAGAGGACTGTATCCACGAAAGATTAATCTTCCGTTTCTGCGACGACTGAAGCTCAATACGATTCTCTCGCTTACACCCGAACCATTAGAGGATGACATACAGAAATTCTGTATTGACGAAGGTATCAAAATGACACACATAAAAACATCAAAGTCGGGAAAGAAGGGGCTTCCGATAACTTACAAGGAAGTTACACAGGCAATTGAGGTAAAGTTGATCGCGTTATGCCATGACGGCTTTATTCTGATTAAATTGCGTTTAGATCATAATTAGCCAGCAGCATGCTCCGTTATACGTTCATTGCTTAAATGGTAGTCAAGCAACGAGCTTGGTTATTGCCTGTCTGCGAAAACTGTCTTTTTGGCGTACGTCATCCATATTCTCGGAGTTCATGTATTATTCGGAGGTGTCGGCAGCAGATCACAAATTTGTCGAAGAGTATAAAGCCGAAATTCAACTCCCGCAGGAAACCGTCCCATGGATATGGATGGGTTTGTCGAGGAAAGGTATTGTCGAGAATCATCCTACCGTGAAGATCAAAAACGCCGACAATTCCACAGCGAGAGACGAAATAGCTGAGGACGAGTGAATGTGAAGGATGTATGTACTATGCCGAAATTCAATCGACTCTATTTTGAACTGGTGTGGGAGAGGCGGTTAAGTGGTGGCGTTATGGCAATTGGGCATTTGGGTATTAGGTGTTATTTGTGGGGGGCTAGGCTAGGCGCGGGAATGGATATGCATCCAATGACTTATTCGTCTTAGACTTTAGCAATAAAAATGTACAGTACCAATTAGAATAAAACTACATATACAATACAATGGAGAAATTTGAGACAGGTCATAAAATGATCCAAAAATCCTTTTTCTATTCATATCCAAATTGTCGAGTAGCGCTAACTACTTCCGATGCAATGTTTTCATCTCTCCAAACCGTCCACGTCCCTGGCTTGTATCATAAGCCCGGATAATACGTGACTGACCCTCGTCAGCTTGAGAAAACGCAAACCCACGCTGTTTCCGCATCCGCTGCACTTGCCGCACTTTGCGAATGGCTTTCTGGAATTGCTCCATCCTAGAACGAATTAGTATAGTTTTTAGCGGCAACAGAATACATCAAACTTACCGTGGCCGATAGTCCGCAATATTGTACTTCTGAATTTCCTGAACATGATGGTATGATTTCGGAAAGTACATGCGCTTTGCATATTTCCATGTAAAATCGCGAATCAAACAAAGCATGGGAAGAATAACGCACATAGCCCAAAAGGGCAGCTCCGAATACAAATGCGGCATTATGCCATAGTATTCCTCAGAGACGCCTACCATTGGTGCGACGGTACCATAAACGGGGAAGAAAATGAGCCAAAATAAGAAAGATCCGGGAATGGATATAACCGCGTACTTTGTCCACAGATTCGTAATCAGGGCCGCTTTCCCAAGAACCGTAAGAATGCAAGCAGTGTACAGAGCGGTACCCCACACCCAATGCCCGGCAATGAGACCATCTGTCTCCTTTAAACTGTTTCGATAGGTAAATTCAGCACCCACGTAAAGGATAATAGAATGATAAAATCCATTTAAAATCCATGCCCAGAAGCTTCGAACATTGAACTATGCTGCGTAAATATTCATCTCAATAAGAAAACATAGGCTTACTTACAAAAGTGCCTTTTTGTCCCAGCTGATATAACTGCGGATATCTATCCAGCAGGCGAGCGTTGATAAATTGATCAAACACGCCGAGAACGAACGGGGGTGCGACAGTAAAGAAAACGTTATAGAACGTGATACTCCATGATTCATAGATCACCTGTCCAGAGAATGCATTTTGAAAGACATACTAGAAGACGATTAGTGACAGCCGTAAGCACAATACGTAATTGCAACAAACCCAGAATTGTGTCATATAGAGGGTGATATTTTTGTAGAACGAATAGAGGATCACTTTACTTAGTCGCTGATAGCTCCACGCTCCATGAACTAGCAACAGCTTTCGCAAGTACTTAAACTGGCCAATAGAGACATCCGCACTTCGAGCAGCTTGCATGCCCTCCATGCCGCTTATACCGACACCAACATGAGCAGCCTGTATCATACTAACGTCATTTGCACCATCACCGATTGCCAATAAGATAGCATTCAGATGCCTCTTCACAAGCTTAACCACTAATGCTTTCTGAAGTGGAGAAACCCGGCAACAAATGACTGCCTTGCACATAATAGCGAGATCCAAAAAGTCTTTCTCCAAATCCTTCTCCAGTGCAAACCCAAGAGATTTTCCATCAATAACCAGAGCGAGAGTCTGGAAAAAGTGTCAGCTATATTTCCTCCGTGATTGACACCGTTTGGTACACTTACATCAAGTAATTGCGTCTCAGCACTTTGACCCTTAATAGCAGATAACTTGCTTTTGATATTACTTTGCGCATCTTCTTTTGATTCCTCGTTGACAACCAACAAACTCATATCCTCACTAAGTAACTTACAAGACATTCCAATATTAATGGCAGTTTCCTGGCGGTCACCAGTCAAGACCCTATATATGTTAGCTAAGGTCGTCGAATGCGAACGATAAAGGACTAACCATATTTTTATCCCCGCTGTCTGGAGAGTATGAATCGTATCCGGTACACCATCTTGCAGTTTGTCTTCAATAGCAGTCGCACCGAGAAGGAACATGTCCTTCTCTATCAGGTCAGCAGCTTTGTCAAGTTCTTCTGATCTATTCGTTAATGTAGTAGCCGCCCGATCGAATATTGCGCTCCATTCTGCATATTCTGCATCGGAAATGGCACGCATTGCAAGGCAAAGAGTACGGAGACCATCAGCGGCGTATTCCTCAAGGTGCTGCATCGTAGCCTCCACATATGGATTGCCAGGAGAGAGCCGCTCTAGAATGACAGTATCTGCACCCTTGCAGTACAAGCGAATTCGGCCATCAGGACACCTGAAAATTGCAGACATTCTCTTTCTGGTTGAATTGAATTCGCAAATATTAAGAAGCTCGTACTCGGCGTTCGTGCCCAGTTCGTTAATAGTGACAGATTTCGGTCGTCTGGTCGTGAAACGATATCCAAGCTTAGCCGCTCCTTCAACTAATGCTCCTTCATCTGGCGACGCCGCCTGATACTTGATCTGATCATCGTCAGGCTTTCGTTCTGGTATGACAGTGTGACAGGTGGCAATCAACGTGAGGAACTCATGGATGACTTCCTTCGTAGGGTGCGAATCCAGGTTATCATTCAACGTTTTAAAATCGAAAATGCCGACCATCTGGCCATCGATTTCAGTTGCACGTTTATCTTCCGGAATCTCGTCACCGTAGCAGATACCGGCAATGGAACACTGTTTAAACTCCATAACGTTGCGGGTCAATGTCCCAGTTTTATCGGAAAAGATGTACTCAATCTGACCAAGCTCCTCGACTAAGCTAGAAGTGCGGCAAATAGTTGGTGTGTCTGTGTGCTTGTAGTACATGTCAAGATCTGATGAAATCAAAAAAGCCTGGTAATACTTGACGATCTCGACAGTAACGAACAAACTAATGGGGACTAAATTTGAAAAAAGAACCCAATTTGTAAGAAGGTCGGAGAAGAAGAGGCCAAACTTGTTTGTGCCCGCCAGATACAAATATGACAACGTCGGACCTGCCACCGCTGTTTTGATAACATTGCCTGCGGCCGAAATAACGGAAAGGATTATAAGAATCGCAAACAAAAAGATAATCTGCAGATTAACCATATGTTCGACTGCAGTTCGCTTGATTGGAGCAGCTGTTGCATTTCTCATTAGCTTTGTCTCGTGGCCGGTGAAAACGACGACGCCATGAACCCAAGGAGTGTTTCTAAGAGTGGCGCCACGCAAAAGAAGCTGGTCAGGATTCAACGGAACCTCCTTTTCGTTGCCAAATGTCTCCATCATGATAGTCGCCTCATAAGTGTACAGGCTGCTGTTAGGCTGTTCGGATTTGATCCTGCCTTTTAATCGACTCAGCTCCGTGGGACTAACAAGGGTCGCAGTCTCGTCCAAAGCCTGCTTGATCTTCAAATTTGTCTCGCCATCAAGATTAGCGGTCTCAATATAGCAAAGGCCTTCTGGTTCTGACGAAGCCAACAGGACCATGTCCGCCGGAATAGACTCTTCAGATTCCACACGGACAATGTCGCCAACAGACACGTTAACCCATTTCCTCGTCTCAAAAATTCCATTATTCAGCACCAAAATGGGCGCGTTGTTCAAATCTTTGTCAGCATTGCGTCGTTTGAAATCCTCAATCAGTTCTTTTACGGCCGATACCAGCAATACGATACCAAGAGTGATAATAGTTGTCCATCTGTTCGTTGGCGAGACATTCGGAACTTGCTGAATAATGCATGTGAAAAGGAAGAACAAGTTGGAATATTTGGAGAATTGCTCGAAAAGGAACTTTGGCAAGAAAGTCGCGATGTTGTACTTCGTGGTACTGATGTGGTTGTCGAGATAGCCATTACGACCGTTACTCGCCGAGTCGTTCAGATGTATGATACGAGGACCCAGTGTAGATGGATCAACAGGCTTTCGTCGCAATATCTTGTTGAAGATCTGGCGAATATCAAATTCCGTAGACGGCTCTGTATCGAGGTAGGAGTCATCTTGATAGGTGGCACCAACACCAAGGCCATCGATTGTACCCAATGGCGCTTGCGCCCGTGCGTCTGTCAATGGAAGATCCATTTCCGAGTATTTAGGACCGACCCCCAGTCTCTGCTTCATCCTGCCGTAGAATCTGCCAACTCCGGATTGTGGGGGCAGCTTTGACCGGCGACGACCGGTGCCTGATAGATCAGCCATATCGTAAGTTGTGTCGTCCGTAAACGGCCCATCGCTTGATGGATCGTAGTATGGCTGATAATTATCAAGACCGGTAGTCGAAGTACTATAAGCCTTGTAAGTGGACAATCCTGTGCTATCCGAATTGGTGTTCGGCTGCACTGAAGCAATATTCGTGGCGTTAGGCGAGGAAATGGCGTAAGGATCTGAATCCGGAGCCGAACTCGAGTATGCACTTATACTGGCATTATCTTCTGTTGCTGCATAGGGAGAGGAGATAAACGGATCATCGTTGGCGTCGATCGCATCTAACTGATCCAGGAATGGATTCCTACGACCCAAGGGAGGGCCAGAGCCATATTTGGAGGTGCCGTAACTGTTGAAATCGTCCATGATCTGCGGCAATACAGTTTAAAGGGGCAGCCAAAATGCTGCAATGCTGTATCTGCTCCCAATAGAATTTAAGGAATATAATGAAGATAGGGCCAGATCTAAAACTGTACAGCAGCAAATTGTCGACGGTGGGGTTGGGTTGGCTGTGCAAAAGTTGAAGATTGACGCGTATCCCCGGAGGAACCTTAACATTATTACCAGAATATAGCAAACGTAACGGCCACCATTCCAGCCACACGCTAAACAAAAGAAGACTAGTTACTTCGCCAGCAAATCAATGTTCAGAGTTCCATTTGTATTTCTGGCAAACGCATAGTTAGTGGCTAGTTTTACTCCCGTTCATATGTAAATTATCAGTCCGATTTTTTTCAACTCTACGCAAAGACAATTAGGCCGAGTTCGCATCACGAGCGGTGCCTTTTTTTTTTCCAGCGGCTGTGTCTCAGCGACAGCGACCTAGTAGTCTGCTGTTCGAGATTAGTGTAGCTGGGGATTCTGGACAAATGCATTGAGTTCAATATGTATAAGCGGTATATTACTGATTTATGTACCGAACAACAGTTCAACGATGACATGACATATCATTATAATATATATGGTTAGACGCCCAAGATATACCAATGCAAAAATACCGAACCAAAAGTTACTAAAGCGCCTTACTCCAGACCTTGGATGTCCGCAAAACACATCAAATTCCAAACAAACCTCTATAGTCCGATAATAAACCCAACCCAATTAACTAATCAATGTTCCCATTATCTAGGATCTATAATGTTGCGCAATCGTCCAACCAGCGAAAATCACGATTTCTGGATCTCGTTGAAATAAAATAATCTTTTCAGACTGCCTTCCTTTGGTTGGGCATCAGGTTGCCGGTTCAAATCGGTTTTCTTTTCGACCACCAAAGGCATGACATACGAATGTTCCATTAAGCTGCTAGGAGAATATTGGGTTCTCCCCAGATCTGAAGCTGGCGGTGATCGCACGAGTGGTGACACAAGGTCAATCGAGCGTGGGGACGACGAATATACGCTGTTCGGATGTCGTTGACGAGATCCCTTGGCAATCATCATCGCAGATGCTGATGAATACGAAGCCGGTAGGTCAATATTAGATCCGTTATTTCGTAATGGAGGTGTCGACGGTAGTGCAGTCGTCGACAAAGAATGTACGGAAATGTCGTCAGAGTACTGAGACACGCCAGAAGAAGCCTGCAAGCTTGGACTAGACGGATATGATCCTGTGGATGCGAGAGTTGTTGACGACCAGGAAGGAGTAGTGCTGAATCCTCCTGAGCTCACATTGCGCGCAGCGCGAGCATCTTTCCGGCGACACCTGATGCAGAAGTTCGTTAGCAAAGTATACACTGTCTTAACGATGACCAAGAGCCACTTACTTTTCCGAGCAGTACAAAATGTTATTGTTTGGTGCTGACAACTGCTTGTCGCAGACAGTACTGGATCAAAGAAGTTAGCAAACTCTTTTTTCTTTCTTATCGGTGGCCGTAGCCGAATCCATTATCAAAATGTGCATTGAAAGTTGGTCGGATGACTCACCAATAGGGAAGGAAGGACATAGAAAGGGCCGACGATTCGCAAAAACAGATAGATGTATCAGCCTAGAAACTACTTATGGTTCTGCCAAACAGGTATTCAATAAGAAGTTGCTGTAAGCCGAGAAAACAAAATGACAGCTCAAGAGTTGGGCGGCCCTTAAAAGGATTCCGGGTCTGATTTGCAGCCGTGGGTGGATAGAGAGCGTGACTCTCCTCTCCTGACATGGCCAAAATAATCGTCGGGAAGTTGAATGACACGAGCGCGCCGCTGTGGCTGTGTATATGGCTGTGGCTGTAGCTGCGGCTGTGGAGGCTCGTGCCACCATTTGCGTACCAACAGAATGTTTCCCAGCTCATCATAAATCTAAGAGTGAAGGCACACAGATAACTGCATCATTGCCAACAATATATCCGCCATAACCTGCCGTCTTCTATTATCTTTGCTAATTATTTTGCCCTAGCCATCCGAAGCTCTTATTTTGGTTCATAGCTTCCACTTTTACCTGCGACCGCTTTTAAAAGTTGCAAATCAATTTTTCCAGCAGACTGTCCATAATGCGCGGCTGTCACTGATCTGGCCATATACGTCAACAATCTTGAGTACAAAGCGAACAAATTCCTGATGTTCCATGACGCTTCAACGTCTCATATGCCAATCCGATTAGAACTTGGAGTGAGTTTGCCTGGTTTTTTGTGCTTGTGCAGGAACGGCAAAAATTTACACCACTTCGATCTCGCCGACGACCTTTTTTGCTTTCATCCTGCTCTAATGGTCTCAGTTCACGGATCTGTGTTTATATGGCACTCTTCTATTCAGTGTCTCACAGTGTTCTTGAACATAAGAGCGCGTTTCTGCTCCATACCTTCCGCCCATATCGAAACACTTAAACTAACTAGAATTTAAATAGCGCAGAATAGTGCGTAATATCCTGTAGCAATTACATCGTTAGGAACTCTGAACAAACCATTATGACAAATCGGTTCGACTTCAGTTTTATTATTAGTCCATATAACATAACGCGAAGCAATGTTAGATGCGGCGAACAAAATGGAATATGACGCGTCCGCGCGACTGAATGCACGTGAAAGTGGTTAGGGTTACTTGTCTAAGGATCCCACACTGAAAGTTAAGAATAGGCGGCCATATGCAAAAACGCGTTTAGTTCCTGAGGATTGTTTCTGGCTACAACCAATTCAAGGACGACGAAATACGGTCACACTCGTTCTAAAAAATAATCAGGTAAGTGTTATTCTTCTCTAAGCATGGAAGAAGACGACGGTGAATTTCTTGTCGCGAAGGGCCGCGAAATCAAAATTGGGCTGTCACAAGTTTGTTTTTGTCGCTCGGCGAAGTCGCAGCTACCCCTTTTTGGGCGTCCCCCCCTTGTCCGTCCTCTTCGCGACGCCAATGAGAGACTTCTTGTCTCTGCCACAATTATCTGCAATTATCAATTCGTCATCTTTCTCAGATCTATTTTCATCTGTGCCTGCTTGTAATCTGACTTCATATGCCCACTTCAGCTCCGTCTTCGGATCAGGCGCAACAGCCATCCAACTCAAACCTGTCGTCCCTCTCATCTGCGCCCTCCACCTCGCCCGCTACTCAACCTTCGATCGTCCCAATTAGCTCCATCAGCATGGCAACCCCATCTGAATCTTCCGACTCGCCCAGTAATCAAATGCCTGAATCAAGAGACGCGTCTATTCTCATCGACACTGTGGATGTTCTCCAGAATGGGAGTGGGACGAACGTCGTACGGCGGAAGCTCACAGGCTTTGTCGGCTTCTCGAACTTGCCTATCCAGTGGCACCGCAAAAGTATCCAAAATGGATTCAACTTCAACGTTATGGTTGTGGGTATGTCATCCTGGTATTATGTTCGCATGGTGGGCAGTGAAAGTTAACAATCGCGTTTCTCTTGTGGCAGGTGAAAGTGGTCTCGGCAAGTCAACGCTAGTCAGCACTCTTTTCAATATGCCACTGTATCCACCACGGTCAGAAAAGCGGCCGTCGGCTGAGATTCCCAAGACAGTTGCCATTCAATCTATTTCTGCGGATCTGGAAGAACGCGGCGTGAAGTTGCGGTTGACTGTTGTGGACACGCCTGGCTTTGGCGACTTCGTCAACAACGAGGACGCGTGGCGTCCCATAGTAGAGAACATCGAACAGCGCTTTGATGCGTTCCTTGAGGCTGAGAATAAAGCCAATCGCGCCAATATTGTTGATAATCGTATTCATGCTGTTATCTACTTCATTGCGCCTACCGGGCATTCATTGAAGCCCCTGGATATCGAAGTTATGACGAAGCTACACAATAAAGTCAATTTGATTCCAGTAATCGCTAAGTCAGACATCCTCACGGATGAAGAGATTGTTGCTTTTAAGGCTAGGGTAAGATAAGTGGAAGTCTTTGGCAGAAGCATGCTAACCAACATCCTAAACTTAGATACGGGCTGACCTCGATTACCACAAGATCAACCTTTTCGAAACTCCTCGATATGAGGTCGACAGCGACGATACAATGGAGGAGAAAACTGCTATTGTGTCAAAGATTCCATTTGCCATTGTGGGCGCTACGTCTGAAGTCACTACTTCTGACGGACGCGTTGTTAGGGGCAGAAAGTACCCATGGGGCGTGGTTGAAGTTGACAATGAGGACCACTGTGACTTCCTCAAGCTTCGCGCTATGCTCGTTAAAAACTATATGGAGGAACTTAAGGAGTACACTAATGAGGTTTTGTACGAGAATTATCGATCTGCCAAGCTCATGGCGATGGGTGTTTCACAGGACCAGTCCGTTTTTAAGGAAGTTAATCCAGTTGTAAAGCAGGAGGAAGAGCGTGCACTACACCAAGCTAAACTCCTCAAGATGGAGGCCGAGATGAGGATGGTCTTTCAACAGAAGGTCGCTGAAAAGGAACAGAGACTAAAACAGTCAGAGGATGAGCTCTTTGCCCGTCATCGAGAGATGAAGGAATCTCTGGACAAGCAACGACGTGATCTGGAAGCCAAGAAGGCTCAGATTGAATCTGGCAGAATTTATATGTCTACAGAAGAGAAGAGTAGGAAGAAAGGATTTTCCTTGCGATCTTAGGATCCTTTCCGTGAATACAGTTGATATGTCCCCGAAAAACAGCGTGGGTCGGAAAGAGGATAGAAAGTGTGATAATAAATATTTTTACATTTTTTTTGTGGTCGCGTTGTTAGTGTAGACTGTGATTTGCTTTGGTATTGTTAATCTGGCGCAAATTATTGCATGATGACATGATGATGGATGATGGAGAGATGAGCTTGATGAAAATAATTCTCTTGCAAATAATCAGCAATGGCGTAGGACAGGGACGAGTTATATGTGCACCTTGTATTGCGGCCTTGTAAAACGGTTGCCAGCTTTCTGATATGTTCAGTATGTCTTACATCTTTGTACTCCTGTATTATTTGATGGTCACTCGTTTAGTCATACAACTTCCAGTCGCTCTAGTCGTCGTCATCGTCAAAATGAAGTCATACCCACCAAAATTTATGATTATTCATTCCCAGATGGTCCCATATACTGTACAAGTGAGTGTATCAGGTATATATTAACAGAGAATTCCAAAATCGACCGGACCGTTACCTAATCAAGCTGCTTGATCCCCGCTCCCACACTTTGACCGGCAACATTCCACCATCGAGGCAAGCATGAATACCCATCATCGTCAAAGTGGTCTCTTCGTGAACAAAAGCATCTGCCTGATCGGTGAGACTCCACATCCTGTGGACAACGTGAATATGGCGGATGTCTATACCCTATGTCGCCAAAATGATGTATCTTGGTCTTTGGAAGGAACAGCCCAACGGCAAGAGAATGAATCGGCGCATCTCCCCATCGCTGCGTAGTTGGTTAGCGTACCAATTTTTTAACCACGGCCATTGTCACGGACCACAAATGTCGTACCTCATAGAAAAATCCTCCTACGGAATCCAGATGACTGAAGTAATCTTGATAAGCCTGTGACCGCCAAAAATCCAAACTGGCAATTTCAAAATTACTCCAAAAGTGGCATAGATTGTAATCTCCAGTAATTTCTTTTTCACCAGATCTGGTAGGAGGATGGTTGTCAACAAAGAAATCTAATGAATTGTCACTGGCGAGATATTGAGGATGCTTCCTTATAAATTCCTTGGTGGAGTTCCAAAGAGTCTCGATGGTGACAAGGTATTCGTACATTGCCATGACAAACCCGTACACTTTGTCGTGTACACGCATGTACTCGAAAACGTCACTATCGCAGGTTAAAGAAAACGACATGCTAGTTTATGGCGCGGACCAGTACTCACTAGTCAATATCGCAGAAGTATTCAACGCCTGGCTCGACCCTCCAGTACCACTGAAAATTGGCCAAGAGCGGGTGCCGATAAAAGAAGCCAGAGTTGTATCGACACATGTGACGATAGCTCATACTACCAGCATAGATAACATTTTTGGCTACCATAGTCTCCATATTTGCCTTAACTTTGTTATGATCGATATGATGAGGTATACTCCATTGATCTTTCTTAATTAAGCCATAGTATGTTCTTCCTGAGGCCATTCCGGTCGTGTAATTGATGAACTGAGACTTGTTAGGACGAGTTGGACAGATACCGTGCGAGGCTTACATCTTGGGTAAATGGCTCATCATTCAAAAACGTCCACGGATATCGGAATTTGCGATTGAATCTGTCTTCCATAGCTCTCATTGACTTGAGAGCATCATTTATCTCGCGATTCCTAAATCAATTGATCCGGTCAGGATATTTCGTACATTCCGAATCATCACGGCGTACCTAACGAGCATTATCAGTGTGGCCTTTTCTTTGCCAATCTGCTCCGGAGCTGGAACAAGTTTGGACAGATCATCTTGTGAAATGCCATATGCATTCATAAAATCCTTCGCTGTATATATCTTACTGCTATCGTATGCGCCATTTTTCAAGACCTTCTTTGTTGTCTTTGGTGTGTCGGCGCCGAACCCGCTGAATCCATAAATGAAGCAGATAACGAACGCTACTACCAGAACGAGCTGCAATATCCGTGACCACCTTGGATGTCTGCGATACTGCCAATACAAAGTGTTCGTGGTAGGATTCATCCGTGGCAGGGTCTTATCCTTATAAGAGGATGCCATGGCCCAAGGATACTGGAGCCGAACGCTGCCGATTGCGAGTGGAAAGGCCTCCCGATTGCTCTCGCTGTCACACTGCGCTTTGCGTTTAAACCAGTTATTTACCAGTTATGCTTCTAGTGAAGTTGCATAAGCTAAAAAAAAAAAAAAAAAAAAAATCCGAAGGCCCGCTCAAGATGATAACCCAATAGACTTAGGACCCGGGGGTGATGTGCTTCGGAGGCACATGCAGTCTACGTCACCGTTCTCGACAATTGGCGCCAACCGTCCGTTGTCGTGACAACGGACAGTCAGCAAAAAGCATGCCCGCTGATCGGGCTCCAATGTCGCACAGTTTTCGTCAATATGTCTGTGCCTATAAAGGCCCGGCAATTGCCATTCAGAGTTTAATGGGTTAGGGCAAGATGTGAACGCCATCGAGGCCCAAGCTTGCGTCAGTTCACAAACTCACAAACTTCATCAGCCAAAAACTCCCAACTCACAGCCTCCGATCACGGGGGCATGTAAAAAAAAAATCTTAAAAGTCAAAACTCTGAGGTTCTCGAACGCGTTATTTCCTGCCATCGTTTCCCTTTCCGCTCTTTGATCTATCTCATTCCGCCCCACCACGCTCCTTTTTGTCGACAGCATCGTGATACTTCGCTCCTAATTATCCTAGCTTTACTATTATACTTGCGTAAGCAATGAAGCGCTCCGAGTACTTCACCGTCTTGTTGCCGGCTCTCGGGGTTCTCCACGTTTTGCTCCTCCTTCCCCTCTTACTACCGAAGCATGGCGCGACTGTCACATTTGTCGACGTTCTAGAATCGGTCGCTCTAGGTCTGACAGGATTCGGCGTCTTACTAGTACTGCGACTGTTCCTTTCATTATTCCCCCTTAGCAGTGTGTACACCACGTCTCTACTTCTTTTTCTTGTCGGCGTGATTGAAGAGGTTGTTCACTACATTCTCCTTCGGCCAGTTCCCAAGGATACATGGCATTTGTCATATGTCCTTGGCTTTGCGTGGTCAGTAGCCGAATGCGCTGTTTCCCTTTACCAGCTTGTACCTCCTCGGCAGTACAGATATTCTCGGCTCAATGGCGAAGATGACTCGGACGAGGAGTCGACCGTGCCTGCTCTGAGTGCGAACATCGATCACCCTCGGGACAACGTTTCCGAAATCGACATGTCATTGGATCCCGAAGAGAATGACCTGCTGTCGCCTGAGGAACACGGAGATCATCCACATCCGGCTGCTACGTTCTCCGCTGCGGCTGCCATCAGCCAGCGTCAGCGAGAGGATCCAATCGCACCACTCATCGGTACTTCGTTGCTCGATCTACCCACGTACTTCCCATTCCTTTGGCGGACATCTGCTCTGTTGCATCATCTCGGCTTCTCTCTTCTTCTTAGTCTCCAGGACGTTGGAAAGGCTGGCATTATTACCGCGGTAGTTGTTGTTTGCTTGTACCGAGGTATCTTAAGATCCATCTGGGGTATCGGCATCATGAGGTATGTAGTAAGCTGTGTGCTGATATATATTATTTTTGATACTAACTTTTGCAGGTTTGGTGTCGTTACGGTTACATTCCTAACACTAGTCGGTGGATTGTTAAGTTTGGTCGTGGGTCTGTCGTTGTGGGGAGCAATTTAAAGCGCCCGCGTCTAAATTTTCTTGGTTAAATGGGATTTTTATTCGTTGTGTAGATAGGGGTCATTTGTCACTATGTAATTGGCTAATATGGAGGTACTTAAAAGTTGTTTGATTGGCTTACGCCACAGTTTCTTTGGTCAACGGGAATAATGCAAAAAGTTTATAGCTCTGGAAGGCCAGCTCTATTATTGATGAATAAATTATAAATGGATAAGTTAGTCGTTAGCCATAATTACTTAATACCCCTTAAACTAACTCAGGGGTTATACTCGATATGTCTCGCCTCGGCCTAGTCGAAGAGGTTAGACATTATTTACGTGCTGAAGAACAGTGCAGTGCCAAAAATTAATCATAAATCGTACTGTTTCCATACAGCGCTCCTACCTTAAAGATTGATCAAGCCTTTAAGATGGGTCATTGTAATGCTCATGTCAGGATCGTCGCTGGCCCCGCCTGGCTTTTCGGTTGCGGCCTCCGCCAACCATATTGAGCTGTGGAAAGTAGCTATATCCAGCGCAGTAAGAAGCATTCGTAGCATACACGAAACCCAGCTTGTCAAGATGTAGATATGAATTTCTAGGATATACAAATTGCGGTCGACAATGGGCTAGGGTAATGATCTCTGACGTGGCAGGGTTGGCGATGCTCTCCAAAGTCCCAAGTCCCAACTGCGCTTTTGTAACAATAAATAATTTTCAAAGCAAAAATTCGTGGCCCGTGTGAGAGCTCATCTATCAGCAAGCATATACGATTCAATGTGCACAAATTTAGGGTCTTCCTGCTGATTTCCTTCAGTTGTAGTGGGAGTCTATAATACTGGGCAATCACCTCCCTGCAACTATACGAAAGGTGTGGGCCAGGTCTTCGGGGTGGCATACGACAAATGATTCTTCGACGGCGGGCGCCGCCGCTACGCATGCTAGTCAGATCATTCCGGTGTTCTGGGACCAACGTCAATGAATTACTCGGTTCGGCATCCAGGCGACTGTCGTCGTTACACTCGTTAGAAAGATTTACGAGTGTTAAGACTGCTAAGACAACGTCAGAGACAAAGTGGCTAGGAAACCCATCTGGAGTGCGGTGGATTAATTCTACAATTGGGCCCCAAGTAGAGGAGTCCTGGCTCGCTCAATCAGACCAAGAGCAGTTGCAGAGAACGCGAGAAGGACAGCATTGGGAGCAACACCGATTGACAGAATTGAATACGGCAGAGCAGAGGAATAGTAGTCTACCTTCTAACTCTGACAGCCGTGAGAAAGAGGAATTTTTTAATGTGAATGAGGACGTCCAGATGAGCGACAGTACCGATGACATTATTATTATTGACCAAGGAAAATTCATTAAAAAGCGTACCCTTGTCACACCGACAGTGCAGTTAATAGAACCTGAAATTATTGACTCGAGCGCTATGCAATTGCTGGTACAGGAAGCGCCAGGCTCAGAAACGTTGGTTGAGTCGATTAATGAGTTGCAGCCCAAGGCCAAAGATATGTCTGAAGAGCGGTATGTGCAGACAAAGCAGATACTGAATGGGGCATTCAATCGTGAACAGCTTGTCAAATACGCACGGTTGCATGGTGGTCGGACATCGTCAAAGGCAGCGGCTATCAAATTCATTATGAATAATGTGTGGCAGCTGCAGATCTCTGGAACTGTTCGACGCGATCTCTTGACTGAACGTGTGCACTACTTTACGGAGCGGCGAGAACTTGTTTTGCTACTTTCAAGGGATGCGAAATTACCACGAGAGTGGTCGAAGCTTGGAGCCGAAGTGGTCATTAATCCGAGCAACCTCACTCTTGTTGTCCGTGCAACCGAGGAAATTGCCCACATAATTATAAGCAAACTTGAGCACGTCTTGAAGAACATCATTGATGTTAGGATTGACCTTTCATGTTTGTCGCATGCGCCGAGTGCTACTATCGACGATATTCGGCTTGGGATGATTTCGCGATTGACAAGCAGTGCGGTAGATGTGATTGACCGAACAACACTTCGAATCTCATCATTGACGATGTCGCGGATTGACGTCGCGAGACGGCTTGTCATTTTGTCACTGAACCTGTACGGACATGAGAGGCAAACTCTTCTTTATCATGCTGGATCTCTGGTTTTAGGCGACACCACGTTCTACCGGGTACATGAGGACGAAAGTTTGCCTTGGCAGTTTAGGAGTAGTCAATGGACGCGATGGCGCTCTGTGAAACGCCGTCCATATATTGATAATTCAGCTACGGTCTCGGAGTTCATGTTGGAGTATCCGATGATTATTTCGAGAGAAAATGCGAAGATGATGTATGACGCTTATAAGCTTATCGATCCGAAAGAGGACCGCAGTTATGCCCAGCAGCTGATTGGTTTCGATCCAACAAAAAATGCGGACAAGGTGGTCAGCGACACAGTCCGCTCGCTGATCAGAGGAATTGCTGAAGAGGAGGAAGGGCGGAGTCGACAAGCGGACGCTGATAATGCGGTAGTGGAGTCAGAGCAAAAGGAATTGTCCGACGATGAACTTTACTTTTCTGGCGTTTTCAGTAAATTGAACGAGTTAACGAAGGACGATGTGTTGCCAAATCGTGATGGTTATCTCCTCGATAGACCGGAATACACTGCTACGTGCGTAATCATTTGTTTTCTCCGAGTTGTCTTTGCTAATTGCAAATATCAGATTCGGTTACGCGCTCCACGAGGAATCCAAAATTGGACACGCCGCGGACGCAATACGAAAATCCAAATTACACGGTGGAGAAAAATACACATTTTTGGAGAATTCCCCGATATTTACCCGCTTCATTGACAAGTTCGCTACTGCAAATACTTTAATTCAAGAACAATCCGGTTCGGTCCGCGAATCTGTTGATGGGGGTCCGCTGGACTTGTTAGAGCTTATGCCCCATAGTGGCCGGTCCACAATCAATACCTATGTCCTTCTCAGGTTCGTGCCGTCGCCTTATGCGCACCCATCTGATTTTACAGATTACCCGCCTATTGAGATGACGATTCCTACGACACATAAGTGGATTATAGAAAACAACAGGGCTTCTGTGCTGGCGCATGAGAGTGATGCGGTTACAGACTTGTGCTTGCAGGAGCAAGAATTGGACGTGCGATTCCGGCGACGGGTGGCGGGGCATGTATCCACCGATCAGGCGGGTATTAAGAACTTTTTGGACAAACTGGACATCGATCTTTTGGACCGGAAAGTCGTCAAGATTCCACCGACCGTAGACATTGTAGTCCACAGTGACCGGAGTTGGACACAGTCGGAAACTTTGTCGGAGGATGTAATGATGAATGAGTCGAAGCCGCCAGACGGGATGATTCGGTACTTATTCAAGTCATTTGAGCAGCGGACAGAGTTGAAGTATCGCCACAAGAGTTATACTCTGAAGTATTGCATTGTGGAAGGTGGTGTCCTTGACGGTCGGCGAATCGAAACAAGACTAGAGTTCGATCCAGAGATGCAAATTGAGCATACTGAGACGGAACTCCAGAGGTTTGCGACAACGGCCGTTGATTTAGCTGTCGGCGCCACGATGTTGAGCAGGAGGTAATTTGTACTATAGAACGTATGACTTAGAGAATGTAAAATAAGTGAATTCATTACACGCATCTAGTGACACAAACAACTCCAATGGCAGCACTCATCAAAACTCCTAATGGCTGTAAATGTTTTTACAAGACTATGTGCTTTATCTAAACTCAGCTCAAGGCTGTCCCTCGACACGAACCCATGCAGGTCAATAAATCCCTGGCAGGCAGCACAACGGCCGCGTTGCCATGGTCGCCGACTCCCAGACTCATAATCACATTCTCGTTGAGGTACCCTTCGTACCGGTTCATATTCTTCTCCCATGCAACGCTGACTGTGTACAGAAACTTACCTTCGACGTTAAATTTTTGTTCCCACTCGTCTTCGTTGTCGAATCGGATATGTTTGGACCCGAAACCAATCATTTCGAAAGGGGCGGTTGCTTTCCAGACGGCGACGTAGCGCTTGTACTGCACCTTGAATGTCTCGGGCATTTCTTTCTTGTGTAGAAATGCGAGAAACACTGTATTTTCTGGTTCAGGTTCGCAGTCGCCGTAGTCGCACATGACAATCTTGATGGCATTTGTGGCCTGGTGCCAGGTTGCGTCTTCGTTGATGCACGTACCCTCCAACGGGCTCGTCATGTTTGACGTAGTCAGGCCGTTTCCTACTAGTCGCGCAAAATGTCGGGAACCGTGTCTGAGCTCGTATTGCACGTAGCCGGAGCCGGTGTCGGCGTCGTAGAACATGAGGTAATTTTTCTCGATGGGGTTGCGGCCGTCAATTCGGGTTAACTCCATGACGGTAGGATACTGGTTCAGCAAGCCGCGAGTGACTCTGTAACGTAGAGATGGATAAACTGAGCGCAAATCAATTATCCAAAGACCGAAACAGCCGTAGCGAGATTGCTGGTTGAACATCATCAACGGCGCTCCGGTATTTGACCAGAATATACGTGGATCATGAAAGCCGGGGACATCGGACATGTAGTCAATACCGGTGCAGTCGCGAGCAGGTGTCTGGGGAACTGTGAGAACACGAGGATTTGTGGCGCAGGCAATTATCCTGTTCATGACTTCGAATCCGTACGCGTTCAGGAACGGCTCATCGATGTACTTTCCCTCGCATATCAATGACTCTTGGAAAAACCCACCACCACGGACGCGTGCCACTATTAGAAACGGATAGTGCGAGGACGGGGGGAGCGCGATAATTGAAGGATTGTACGTCATTGGATAGCGTTCTGACTCGACCCTGACTTCGAAAATCCTGTGCTTCAACGAGAGAAATGTGTCGAAAACCTCAGCCGCAGGAGGCTCGCCAGTTCGGCATCTCCATAGAAAATCTGTGTATTTATCTTCTGGATATCTTGAAGACAGTAGTGACTTTGACACCAGCTTGCCTGACTTTTTGACCTTCTGGGATTGGCGTGATCCATGTTCGGCCTCAGGATTCTTGTCAAATAGAGCTAGAGACTCGGCATGGTCGATGCCGGCATCTTCTGCAGATTGCAAATAAGGCGGTAGTTGAAACTTGGTGTGTCTCCCCAGATCTGGAAGTGTTAATATCGTTGTTGTAAGACGTTTTGGCTGGACGAGACGCTTGAGAATGTAGAGCGAATAAAGCAGAGCAACAAAGATAATAAACTGCGCCCTGCGCTGTTGCAAGCGTGCCATATATCTTAAAGTGCGTGGAAGAACGGCAATAGGAAGTGTTGTGTTAGACGCGTCGGTGAGAACTTGCGATGTCGACGACTGAGCTGGCCCCGTCCACTCTCACAAGTCAAATATACAGTCAAAAATTTGTACAGAGTATCCGACGCATTAACCGCAAAGAATATGCAAACCGGCTGCTTTATTTGCGAGATGGTGGTAGTTGGAGAGTCGGCGAGGGACAAGGGCGACAGTGTAGGAAGTAGCAAGTAAGTCCCAGCTATGCGTCGAAACCTTTAGTATCTCCAAGTTGGGTCGAACGACAACGCGAAATCCCAGTCGAAGAACAGCGCACGACTTAATTATGCTATGGCCCACATATATAGTAATAATACACAGAATAATAGAATACTACATCTGACGTATTTATATTTTAATCGCTCGTACTGCGGATTTCTACTATATTTCGAAACCCTAAACGATGTTGTGACATTGCTGCCCCCTGGAAGTTTAAATTTGTTAATTTGCAGCACTTGCTGAGCCGCTGAAGATATGGCAGCATCTGCGACCAGATTTACAATACATAATAAAGAAAGTAGTTCAAAGTACAATTGCCAGATGAATACATTTTGATCATGTGATGGCCCGGGCCCCGTGTTTTTGAGCTGACTGTGCCCTTGTCAAATGTGTAAAGCACAAGGTTTTTACAGCCTTTAAGATAGGGCTAGGGCTGCTTCTTCGTAAGTTGAGTAGAGTCGTCTCGTCGTCTTGCAACTCTTCTTTAAACTGCCCAGTCTACAGCCCGAATCATCAAATACATGTACGGAGAGGACGAAGACGCGCCGCTTCTCGACCAATACGGCGGTCCGATTTCGAGTCCGTCCGGATCTGCTGCCGGATCACGACCGCCGACCGCGAATTTCACCAGCACGGCCGTCCAGTCCGGATCGGAACCAAGACGGACTTCCTTCGCAGACCGCAGACCTCCCACAGTTATTCCTCCTAGTCTCGGGCCGCCCAAGCAAGGACCACAGAGGACATCGAAGATAGTTCAAAAACTGAAATTGCTGCCAGAAGATCCAGCGCCCCACGCGGATCAGGCGCATTCAGAGAGACCACTTTTTCAAGGCCCCGATGACTTTTACCGCGATCCAGAGCGCCTTGGCAAGGTAGATCGGAGGACGCTCCCACGAGTTACAGCATACTGCACCGCCTCATCTTATAGGCTGAAAGAGTTTGCACGGTATCTTCAAAATAGAAACGCCAATAAGGCTGTGCCGAAAATATTTGACGAGTGTCTCTATTCAGTCTACTCTTACCGACACGACGAGCCCCTTCCAGCAGTCGCAAAATCGCCTGACGATGGAGATAGCAGTTCAGACGAATCACCCACAGACGGCCTGCAAAGGAAGCCTGAGGAACAGGACCTAGTACGGTTAGACTCAGAAGGCGCCGAGATTCGAATTGGGATTGCACAGTTTTCTGAGATCTTTGTGTTTGAATACGGAGTCGTTGTTTTGTGGGGATTCACAGTGCAGGAGGAGCAAAGATTTTTGCGCGAGATCCCTCGATTTGAGCTGGAAAAGCTAGCCCCACAGGACGTGCAGATTGAGGAGTTCAACTACTACATAACAAAGTCGTATCAGCCGAGGGTATGTAATATGTAGTACACCTTAACAATGATGACATATCTGACAGAGATAGATTTATAACGATTTTATTGCTCTGCGGGACGCATCTAATTACATGACAAAGCTCTCAATTTCGCATGCAATCGCGCAGTCGGTCAAGATCTCGTTGTTCGAAGAGCTTGTTGATCATACGATCAAGACTACACAAGACATACCGATAGGCATCGCGAGAACGGGCAAGGTTCAGATGTCTCGCAAGAAGATCATGATGCAGATTGGAGATTTGTTTATTCTGCGGATCAACATTAACCTCCACGGTTCGATTATCGATTCGCCGGAGCTGATGTGGTCGGAGCCGCAACTAGAGCCGTTGTACCAGGCGACGAAGAGCTATCTCGAGATTAACCAGCGCGTATCTGTTCTGAACCAGCGGCTAGAGGTCATTTCAGACTTGCTACAGATGCTAAAGGAGCAGCTCGGACACACGCATGAGGAGTATTTGGAGTTTGTGGTTATTATTTTGATTGCGGCGGAGATTATGGTGGCGATGATAAATATTGCTGTGGACATGGTTGCGGAGGCGAGATGACGTAGTCTAGCATTGCTTAATTTACCGGCGTAATTATTGTGCGGCGTCTAGTATGGCATGATTTGTCTTGTACATATACTGGTAATCGATATTAAATTATTAATGACAACTTGACAAGAGCTGTATAATGATTGGGCTTTTGCTCGACAAGTAGACTTGGACTTGCTTCCGTGTCGATAAAGCATGTTGACTTCCTTGATGCTGCCAATCGTCGACGCATCTGCAACGAGGCAGGTGGCGCAGATGGCCAACACATGGCGCAGGCAAAATTTGAGAAATAGAACATATTCCTGTTCTTCTATTAATCTTCTAGTAATAGTAATAATATAATAAAGTAATGTAGCATGGCAGCGGAAACCCAACCGCCTAAATCAGCTGAGGTGTGACTTAACGAGTTAAGTTGTAGTTAACTAGTTAATTACCAATAATAATTAATATTGTGTGGCTCTACGGCACGAAGGCACTATCGCCGTTCGCTGGTCAGCACTCCACAATCGCAACTTTTCTTTCACATCCTCCCCCCCCGCTCCCTTTTTTCTCCTTCTCCGCCATCTCACACTCAACAACTAAACAATACATGCCTTCTATCTGCTAATCCACAGTCTCAATGTCCGCAATGCACGGCTCCGGCCGGCTGTCGTCGTCCTCAGCCACAGCCTCGCGGCCGGTCCCCGTCCCGGTTTCTCTACCTAATCACTCCCCAGCTTCCCACTCGGCCGCCTTTCCTGAGCCACCGACTCCTGCACCTTCGCCCGGCCCGTTTGGCGGCGGATTTTTGTATGCGCAACCATCACAGTCTCCCGCGCCGGTCGAAGACCCATATTCCACTTCACTCGCCTATCTCGCACGCGATTTCTGCGCCCTCGCAAGTTCCCAGCGTGAAGCACTGCTGTCAGCCCTGCTCGACGCCTGCGACACGTCGACGCTCTCCTTTGTACTTGCGTATGTTTCGCCTCTCCTCAAAAAGGACCCCTTCAAGATCCTTCCGAACGAGATCTGTCTACGCATCCTCTCACACGTCGATGACGCCAGGACTCTTGCACGTGCCGCCCAGGTCTCAAGACGCTGGGCCTCTGTCGTCTCTGACGACATAATTTGGAAAGGCCTTTGCGGTATGCTTTCATTCTGTGCTTCTGTGATTACTGGCATTAATGACTATCAGAGAGACTGCACTACAAGCGGCCGCTGTCAGATCGAGAGTATCTCTCGACGCCGTTTGTACACACTCCTGCATATGGCGACCCAGCTGCGTTTTCGCTCCCACAAAATTTCCCGAGCCTTACCACTATGATATCCGTTTCGTCTCCGCCAACTTCTAACACGCCCCTGACTGCCATCCCCATCTCGGTCACTTCGACCACTACACATAATGGCGAGCTCTCCATGATGGAATCGACCTACCTCCCGGTCGCCGCCAGTAACATCCCACCATGGTCCTATCAAACTCTGTTTAAACAGAGGTACATGGTCGACTCTGCTTGGCTCAATGGAGGTGTGGTCACAGCGCGTCACGTCACAACCGACCAGGGGGTCGTGACCTGCCTCCATTTGACAAAAAAGTATGTCGTGGTTGCACTGGACAACTCAAGGATCCATGTCTTTACGTCCGAGGGCCGGCTAATACACACACTCACCGGCCATGTCATGGGTGTTTGGGCGATCATGCCGTGGGATGACACCCTCGTGTCCGGTGGCTGCGATCGCGATGTGAGGGTATGGGATCTCAAGACAGGCCGATGCAAGATGGTTTTACACGGCCACACGTCCACCGTACGATGCGTTAAGATGAGCGACAGTCGCACCGCGATTTCCGGGTCTCGCGATGCAAGCTTGCGAGTGTGGGACATTGAGACAGGCACGTGCAAGCATGTGCTGCTCGGCCATCAAGCCAGTGTCCGCTGTCTCGAGGTCTTTGGCGACATTTGTGTTAGCGGCAGCTATGATACTACAGCAAAGGTCTGGAGTATCTCGCGCGGTGTCCTTTTGCACACTCTTGCTGGCCACTTCTCGCAGATTTATGCGTTGGCCTTTGATGGAGTCAAAATCGCGACTGGTTCTCTCGACACATCTGTCCGCATCTGGAGCGCAGAGTCTGGCCAATGCTTTGCTGTTCTCCAGGGACACACGTCGCTTGTTGGACAATTACAGATGCTAGGCGACACTCTGGTTACCGGAAGCTCAGACGGGTCGACGCGAGTGTGGGACTTGAAGGGTATGACGTGCATCCACAGACTCGCAGCTCACGACAATTCGGTCACGACGCTCCAGTTTGACGAGCAACGAATTGTTACTGGAGGCAGTGATGGCCGCGTTAAGGTCTGGGACATCAAGACCGGTCATCATATCCGAGATCTTCCATGCACTTACGAAGCCGTCTGGAGAATCGCGTTTGAGGACGAGAAAGTCGTCGTTCTTGCGTCCCGCCATAATAGGACGCATATGGAGGTCATCAGCTTTGCTCCGCAGGTTCAAGGTTGCGAACTTTAATCAAAAAATAATTTGCTTGGCATTTGTGTCGATCTTATAAGTACGGTTTGGTATCAAAACTTTTGGGTGTGCGCTGCTATGATTTGTTATGTATTAATGGTGGGGGTGGAAAGATTGTCTGCTTTTGACCGGCGTACTCTGCAATGATCACTGTTGGGGATTTTCGTTATATTAAATCATATTATGCTAGATTGCGAGTTTGGGTTTCTGAAATTTTGGGATTTTGCTTCTGTACATTTAGAATGAACCGATTTGAGAACTTTTCTCACCATAATGTGCTTCTCATGGGAAAGCATTGCTAATTACTAATCGGACATATCAGATAAGACCGAGAACTTCACCGATTAGCACGTAGCTTCTGATCAGCGGCATGCTGTTTACTTGTTCTCAAGAGGTCCAATACTCCGAGTTAGAGTGTAACTACTCACTGAGACGCTACTTATTTGCGAATAGAGATCAGTGGGCCTGATTACATCTGCAGTTCGACGAGAGTCGACAATAATTTGTAGGTTCTCTGTCTGTTAAGACATCTGGATCGCATTCTAGACGGCGACGTGGTCGCGGGCCAACCGATTGTAAAGCATTATGGGCCATATGGGGGCTCTCGATGACGTTATTCGCCGCAGGTCAGGGGTGCCCCGATGGTTCTTCCTCGCAATAGCATCGAATTTCGCTCTAAAAATTAATCTATTGCTCCACAGGCAAGCGACAAATTTTATGATAAATACTGTGCTTCAACAAAAAACGTAGGACATGGCTGCGACAATAGATCTTGATGAAATCAGAGACTTCCTGGTCGAACTGGCCAAGCAAGCCGGCGAGCTCATTCTGTCAAAGACTGGCAAGACAGCGTATGACGATAAGGCCAATTGTATGTGTACGACACACCTCCCATTATGGCCGGAAGCTAATTAGTGGATCGCAGCCGTCGACTTGGTCACGGAGACCGATGCTGCGGTCGAGAATCTGGTAGCAACGAAATGCGCGGAGAAGTACCCTGATTTCGAGTTCATGGGTGAGGAGAGCTACGTCCCTGGTGTTACAAAATTGTCAGAGAAGCCGACATTTATTGTCGGTAAGTACTATCCGAAAACTGGTTCCAACAGAAACTGACAAGAACAGATCCAATTGATGGTAAATACCAACTTGGGTTCTACTGCAGTTACGTCTCTCCAAACTGACCTATACAGGTACGACAAACTTCATCCATTCTTTCCCATTCAGTTGCACGTCCCTCGGTTTCGCCATCAATCGTGACCCAGTCGTCGGCGTCGTGTACAGCCCGTTCCTGAATCTCATGTACACTGGCATCAAAGGCCAGGGCTCATTCCTGAACGTCACGCAGAAGCTCCCGCTAAGACAGCCGCCCGTAGGAAGCACACTCACTCTCCAAAACGCGTTGATCGGAATCGAGTGGGGCACCCAGCGTTCAGGCGTGAACTACAAAGTCAAGACTGACACTTTTCAGAAGTTGGCAGCCGAGGATGGGAGGATGGTTCATGGATTCAGATCTCTGGGTAGCGCCGCTATGAATATGTGTGCCGTAGCCGCTGGACAGTTGGATGCTTATTGGGTGAGCACAAAACTTAATACTATTGACGATGACAGTACTAATCTTTGTAGGAAGGTGGATGCTACGCGTGGGATGTCTGTGCCGGCTGGGTTATCCTCACCGAGGCAGGTGGTCGAGTGGTGGGCGGTAACCCTGGTATTTGGGAGCCTGCTGTCGATCAGCGAATCTATCTTGCTGTTCGTGGCGGCGATGGCTGCGAGCAGTTTATTAAGGATTTCTGGGATTCAATAGAAGGTCAACTAGAATATTAAGCTCAATTTCCGTGTCTTAGCGATTGTGTAGGTTATTTATACAGAAAATATATACACTCATTTCAACATCCGTTGTGCAATATAACGCCATGCTCCTAAAATATTATTTATCTGACTGAAGCTGAATTCATACAAATCATATCGAATTGCGACGCTGGATTATTCGTCGAGACGTGCCGTCGAAATGTGAGATGCCAGCAATCTTTGGGAATTTTCCTTCGCGCTGCATGTTATTGAGGAATTCTTTCGCAAAGTCATATCCGACCTGTTCCAATTAGCTTCATGATAGTCTGTATACACAGAACAAGCTTACTCGGTAGATTTCCTCAAACTTTCCAAAGTCGAGCGTAGCATAATGGTCAATTGGCGGCCGCAAGTAAATACACCCCGAAATGGACTTTACCTTCTCCAGCGCGCCAACAGACGACACGTACGCTAATCTTGCCTGAATTTCAGCCATGCTGGGCACATTTGGATGACGCGAAAATATATTCCATCGGTTGAACAATACCCAGAATCCGGACAGAGAGTCGCCCCACGTCATCGGTGTGGTGTCATCGATGCTTCCTACGTCCACGGCGAAAACGACCTCTGTACCAAGCGACTTCATGTGCGATACCGGTAAGTTGTCAACGTATCCTACCATACAGTTAATAAATGCCATACAAATTACTATCATAAGTACATACCTCCATCCAACAACATACTGCCATTATCAGTAATCGGGGGAAGGAGACCAGCCAATGACATCGAGGCCCGGATGTATCTCCAAGCATACCCAGCAGAATGAATTTCCATTCGAGAATGCGTAATATTCGTCGTATTATTATAGTATTGCAACCAGAAGTCCTCAATCCGAGCATCACCAAAGGCTTTCCATATACCACGGTTGAACTCATGGCCAGTCGTGTAGCTGGTGGCCGGGTACGTCAGATCAAAAAACATTCTCCACAGACTTCCAATTCTACCAGAGAATTTTTTCAGCCGACCAAAAATCGGGACAATGTCCGCATCACGAGCGTATAGCCCGCCAACAAATGATCCAATCGATGTGCCACCGACGATATCAATCGGAATGCCAGCCTCTTCAAGAGCTCGGATAACACCGAGATGGGATAAACCTCGTGCGCCACCCCCACCTAGAACGAGGCCGACAGCCTTTCCTGATAGTAACCGCGCCAGTCTCGCAAAATCATTCTTGTGTGTCTGGTTACTGGTATACACAGGCGACGCTGGAGAAAGGCGGGCAGTGTGCCTGTATTTCTGCAATTCCGTTTGCAGCGTTGTCTGCACCTTGTTCTTCAAATCTCTGATCCTTGAACCAAAGTACGCAGTCGTCGTGCGAGGAACTGTATTCCGGAAAGGCATTTGCACGTGATGATGCGAATGAATCCATATACGGCTCTTAAGCCATGATTGCGTCTGGCCCGCCGGAACATACCGGTCGGGATGCAACAGTACTAATTCTTTCCTAGCTGTTGTCTTCATCCCAATGAGCATTCTCTCGTATTCACCAATAGAGGGATCTGCATTAGCATTTGCCAGAAGTAATATGCAGTCCGCCTGTGAAATGCATGTAACTGTCCACGGTGAACTAATGCCTGTATCAGCAACATATAAAACCATCTGATAACGCTCCTCTAGATCAGTCAGATATCCACTAAGTTTAAGTTTTCCAAATTTGTTAAACGAGTGACGTCCAAGATGTTTCAAGATTGCGGCCTGGTCTAGCGTTACGTTGGTCTGCCCAATTAAGGTGAAGGCTTTGGCTAGTCTCTCTCCGAACTCCTTGACAGGAAGGCCAGATGTGACGGGAACAACCGCGACCGTGCGAAAGTTGCCCGACTTTGGAGTAGTCGACGGTACTTCTAACGGATTCATGACTTCTTTATTGACAAGGCAGTTCACACGCGACGCAATTATACGAGATATTTGAATTGTGATGGCGGGATGTCGCATAGACAGGCTTTCGAATAGCATGCGGGGAAACCGCACTACTTCGGTGTCACGAACGGCGTGAAGTGTAGATGGTCGTTTGGATGATGCTTTAGTAAAATGTTAGATGATTGTGGAGATGTTACCCAAAAAGAATGAACATACTAAGAACTTCTAGTTCACCCACACTCTCGCCCTGGCCATATTCACCGACGAGTACCAATTCGCCTTTGCTCTCCTTAATAGCACGCATTCGACCGTTGAGAACGATATATATTGAATCTGCTTCATCGCCCTGTCTGTATAATACCTCTCCAGCTTCGACCTGAACCCATTCCAATGCAAAATCTAGATATAGGATTAACCGAGAGAGAATGCTGATAAGGCGCTTTGCCATTGTCAATAAAATTACAGGCTGGCGGTCTACTAGACGCTCCATGGCTTCTTTGGCGAGAAAGCCAATATAAACGTCGGTAGTCGCAAGGATATCCACAAACGAGCTGTACCCGGAAATCGAGCCCAGATATCCGCCAATACCTCCAGGCTTAATCGTATATATTGTTTTGTACTCTCCTGGTCGATCTTGAGTGCGTACATCCAGAAAGCCATCAATGACGTAGTAAAGACCAAGATTGGGCTCTCCTTGCTTCACAATCCGAGAGCCGGCAGTGAAATGCAAAATTTCAATGTCCTTAAGCAGCTCCTTTTTTATTGAAGAATAGCTTTGCATAGATCCACCTTGTTGTGCAAAACTAGACGTGACCGATTCGTCATCAACAAAACCAGCGTTAATGCCATCGAAAGCCAGGGGCCCGAGATTCCCCAGACCGGTTGCACGAACGCTAAAATTAGATCTTTGTTGCGCTCGGCGGTTTTCATATACCGATAGCCGAGGACTTGTGTCGGCAGACGTTGAAATTGGTGATTTTCCTTCCACAGACTCTGAAGAAACGCCGAGGGCCTTGAATATACATTCCAATATTGCTTGTTTAAGATTATCAATATCCTCTTCGTCGTCCTCCGTCACAGCATCAACCTTATCTCGTTCCTGCGGCTCACTGAAATCTGAAAACTGTAGCCCTCCATGCGACCGTAGAGAGGTAGTGGAAATCTGCGTATGAATCGCGGGCCTCGCAGGCGGACTTGCGGACGTCAAACGAGGTGAAGTTAATAGTACAGAAGACGGAGGAGATGTACTCCCACGCCACGAAAAAGATGTGTTCGATACCAAATCACCAGGCAAGACCCTATTAAAATCGGCGCCACGTTCCAATCGCCTAGCCCTGTCATTTCGATTCTGGAGAGAGCTTGCCACATACGCTGAGCCTCGCCTCCGACTTGGGTTCTTGGAGACTTTCAGTTCGCCAATATTCCGCGTGCGTTCAACTTTGCTATCACTCTCCACTGCGGCTTCGTCGTCTTGTTCAGAAGACAGCCGACGAGCTTCGACTTGAGCTTTGATCCTTGCGACAGCATCCTCACCCAGATAATTTGGCAGTTCGTACCTCGATAGATCATTAAATGCAACCTCTGTCTTGAGAATTTCAGACGTGAGGCCGAGATAATTGTGGCCGGTTTGAAAGGTAACTCGCTGGAATCTGGCAAGGATCACCTGAACAATATGTGCCGCTGATTTTGGATACTTGCGCGTCAAGCGACGGAATGCTTCCGCGGGAATGATTGCAATGGTAGAGTCCACAGATGCACGCGCAATAATTCCGGGTGCGGTAGAATGTGTTGTTCGAGTACCTTCTTGGCGCACAGACGAATTCGCGTTAGACTCTTCTGGCCCAACGGTACTAGTCACTTTCTCGGACAATGGGGGAATGTTTGGTATAGGTAATAATTTTGGCGATCCCACGTTTGAGATCAAAGGATCGCTTGGAATAGGCAATGTCTCCTCAGATAATGAATCATGGGTGGCGGCAGGTGTCTGCGACCGTGTGGTGTTGACCTTGATGTCCTCGGTGAAGAGGGATAAAATAGTGAAAAGAGAAGACATTGGTGCGCCATTCTTCACCTCAGTTAGTAACTGATATCCTCCTTCTGCATCGCGGTCCACGTCATCGTAATGGGTGTTGTCCGCATCATGAGTCCGTGCATATATCTGAACATCGCCATCGACAACCTAAGGCCAGTCAATACTAAACTCGGATTAACCTCCGCGCCAACAACGAACGATAACTTACAATGCAAAACCCTTTTTCTTCTTCAAGAAGCATTGTATCTCCTGCAATCAGCTTCTTCGTCTGGACATGCCTGGTGAGTTCATTGAACACCGGCTTCTCCAAGTAGCCAAACACCTTGATACCAGTGAAAAACTCGTCCAAGTAGCTCGCGAAGCCTGGCTTTTCATACTGGCGCTGCAGTGCGTTCGGATAGAACATCATGTCTAGCTTAGGCTCCTGTCTATGAGGCTCGGTGGGAAGGCGAGAATATACGTTGAGATACTTGTATCGCACGACGGCCCACACCACCGCCCCGAAGGCGGCCATTATGAGCAGCAGAGAAGAGAAGGACAGTGTAATACTGAAGGAGGTTCCCAGTAGGGCGAGCACTTGGGCCGGTACATAGTAGGCGCAGACGGTTAAAAGTCGGAGGAAGATCCGAGGGCCGAGCCAAATCAGCTTGCTAAGAATGCCAGTAGAAGCCGGTGGATCAGTAACTCCTGCCGAATGCATGTTGGCATTAGTAGGAAGAACGAGGTCGCCAGAAGAATTAGATGAGATCGCTTGAGACACTGTCTGCTCGACGAGAAAGCTGAGGAACGGCAAGGGGCCAGCTGGCATAGTGGGCAGAGGATCTTAGAGCAGGGCTGGTTGACAATGCTCTACGAGGCCGGGCAGCGGCTGATCCAAGAGACCAAGCCTTGTACTGATGAGGCGTCGGCAATTTACTGTTCGCACTTGCTGTCAAACTAACAGACTTAGAAAGGTCAAAGGTGCAGGTGCCAGATGGCGAGCACGACTAGCTACGCGGCGGGGCGATGGGCGTGGTCAAACAAGACGTCGAGAAGTCCCAACGCGACAACGTGCTTGCGTAATGAAAGTTGGCCGGCGAAGGTCAGTAGGCACAACTAATAATTCAACGATTGTACTCTCACAATAACAGCGAGCTATCAGATGTATTTTATTTCTATATTAGAAGTAAACACGGGTCAGACGCGTCTGCGTGTCGCACTATAAGAGCCGAGTTGGTGATTGTGTGCTGCGAGCAAAGTGTGCCCTAACCTCATAAATCCAGGGGTAGTATGGTTTAGGGTTATTCGCGGATTTTCCTCAATTTCCATCTTCATTTCTTGGGCTCATTTGCAACAGACACGCACTCTTCAATCGCTTGCGGATCAAGCTAGCAGTCTCATTCTCATTCAATATCGGTTCATATCACGATTTTGCAACAGTTTGGTATATTATATTTGTTTCTTTATTTTGCCGATACCGCATTCTAAGCATTACATCCGGCCCGAAGGACCAGAATCTACTTGCTTATCGCATCTGACAACTTCTATTGTACATTTACAGTAGCGAAGATCCAGCATCCTCGTTGATCATTTAGTGCCGTTATAAGTGTTCTGAAAGGCACGAAATTGAGCCAAATTACTGAGTAAAAATTAGCATAGCATTTGTCAGCCGGTCCATGTTCAGTAATTTCATGCATAAAAATGAGTGAACCAGACCATGTGGATACCAGCACCAGCGACACTATGCCGACCGTAGTAGTTCCATCTACGGTCGTCAAACCAGAAGCCACACTTCCCTCGAAGCGAGAGCGCTCTGAATCGCGGACGCCGTCGCCTTCGCGCTCGATATCAGGGCCACTGGTGGATGACGGTTCTGCGGTGCTCGTGCAGCCAAAACGAATTCGACGAAATCCGTCGCTAGCCGCAGCAGAAGAAAAAGGCCGAAATAAACGCATGTTTGGAATACTTCTCACGTCGCTTGGAAAGTTTCAGGAAGAAACGAGTCGTTCGCGTGTCACCAGCAAGCGCGAGGAAGTGGAGAGAAGGGTGCGCGAGTCGCAGAGGAAAGAGTCGCTCGATATGGAACGACAGATACGCGAAGAGCGGCTTCAACGGAGTCGACTGGCCGAATATCGGAGGACTCACAGTGCATTGAGCAGTAAAACCGCGATGATGCGCGAGCATGCCCCACTGCTGAAGACTGCAACAGTCCCAGTTGTATACTACAAACCGAAGATACTAAGAAAAGAAGAAGAGGAGACCATAGCAAAACAAATGGAAGAGATGGAGTATAAGATTAAGCAGGAATGGGATGACTTTTTTGTCAGGTTCCCAAAAGAAGAGTTTGGTGAACCTGTCCTTCATAGGGCCGAGCTGTCAGAACCGGTTCAGACAGATGGAAGGCCTGCCAATGCTAATGGAAGTGAAAGGGGGTACAAGTCCGACGAGGCAGAGGATGACGACAGTAGCGGTGTTGCGCTTGCTGCGTGACATATGTCCTCACGATCTGTTCTTAGATGCAACTGTAGAGTTTGAGGATAACATACTGTAGGATAGCGTTGAATGGAGTGAATTCAAGTTTCATGTAAACTTCTGTATTATTAGCCTTCGTAAATTAATAAGCAAACTTTTAAATTACCGATGCAAAACTATGATACAACCTACTCATACAAAATATACAATCTATCGATCATTTTCCGCTCTTGCTTCTACCAATAGATTACCCACATTCCGTCTAGCTTCGTCTTCCTTCAGTCTTTTGTTTATGAGCTTGGTTACTTTCTCGGCCACCATAATGGCAGCTTCCGAGCATGACAGCAGCTTACCAACGTCGACAGCCACGTCTCCGCCCTTCTGAATCTGACAGATCTCGCGATTAGTATTTGCCGTTACACTCATATATCCGTGGCGTAGGAGTTCCTCCTGCAATGTAGCATCCACAAGCACAGCCGTAGATGAATCATTCTCCTCCTCGACATCGTCATCGCCCTCCGCCTTCGTGTTGTCCTTGCCTGGCAGGCCAGCAATAGCGGAGGATGCTTTTCGCACATCAAAGAATGAAAACGTGACACAAATAGGTACATGCAGCACTGCCAATGGTACCGGTACTCGCTCCGTTATCGGATGCACAATAATCTCTCTCCGACTGCCAACCCCTACAATCGTGATGTCTGGCCTCCGAAAGTGCAACAATCCAGCACTTACAGCAATACAAGCCGCATCCATTAACCCGCCGTCGTGATCCAAGAAATGCACATCCGCTCTGACAGCCCAGCATTTTTCACCAGAAATAATACACAAGGCTTCAGTGTCAAGAGCGCCAGATCTGCGGATTGATTTTTCGATAATTCGAGATATCACGAGTTCATCTTCGGATTTGCGACCAGCTTCGAAAGTCGGAGCCGCCATGGGACTGATTTCCGTAGATATTATAAACAAGCCATCATATGGCCTGTCTGCATATGGTTGTGTTATTTCGGCTGATATGCGTGCGATGACGCGTGTTCGACCAAGTTTGACGTCCACGACGCCATAATCAGTTGAGCTGAATGAAATGTCAAGATCCCTGAGCTGATTAAACGACCGGTTGTCGAGTCGAATGCGTTCGGTTAGGGCCTTAAGAACAAACGTGTTCTCTATTGTAGACGGTGTTAAATCCCGTGGCATTTTGTGCTGTCCGGAGATCAATACTTATGATTGACGTCGTGGTCGCCGAAATTTTTGGCTGTCGTGTGAATTAACTGGAAAAGGCTGTTTGGGACATTTGCCAAAACTCAAATAGAAACCAATCATCAAGGTTGAATCCATCATCACATCGTCTCCAGATACAGAGATATCTTGGTTTCACAGTATCATATTTTTATTCACATCGCATACATTGAATAATACAATACAGATATAATACAATGACTACAGCACACAGGCCGACGTTCGATCCTGCACGTGGCAAGGACTCGCAGGCGCCAACCCGTATTTATCACAGCCGTATGCTCCCGGCACATACACAGCTGAAATATCGTAAACGAGGGCAGGGTGGTGTGGCAGACCGTGCAGACTTGACTACTCCTGCTACGTCCGAGGAGCGGTTGTGGGAAAGGGAAGCTATGAAACGGGAGCTGCTTTCTAAAGAGGCGGAGAATGATGAGAAGAAGGGGCGTAAGAGTGCAAGTTCTGCGTCTCAGTTGTTGCTTGAAGCTGGCAATATCGCTGAAGAAGACGAAGAAGACGAAGACGAACGGAAATTGAAAAGGCGGAAGATGATTCTGGAGGAGGTTGAAAAGGCTGAACGGGGTTCTGAGGGTGATGAAGGTGACGGCGAGAATTCCGATTCGGACTCTGGAAGTGAGGAAAACTCGGAAAGTGAAAGTGAACCCGAAGACGAAGAGGATGAAGAGGACGAGACAGCGGAATTAATGCGCGAATTGGAACGGATCAAGCAGGAACGTGCGGCAGAGAAGGAGAGGCAGGACCGGGAACGGCAGACTGCAGAGGCCGCTGAGCGCGAGCAGCAAGCTATTAGAGGAAATCCATTGTTAGCTTTTAACGACGGATTTGTGAGTTCGAGTAAATCGACGAAGAGATGGGACGAGGACGTGGTTTTTAAAAATCAGGCCAAAGGCGTTGATGATAAGCCGAAAGGCGGGTTTATTAACGATATGCTAAGGTCAGATTTCCACAGGAAGTTTATGAACAAGTATGTAAAGTAGTCATAGAACAGATGTATTACTTATATTATACCAAAACAAACTCATTCATACAATGCGCACGGTAATTATGACGTAATGATATTCCGTAACAATGATCCAAAGGAATCAAACAATAATATCTCTTTGTACTAACTAACTAGCAACATAATATACACCCATACCTTGAGTAACGGTCTACTGTGACCCAATCCCTTAAAACCAAGTATCCATGTTATCGTCTCCAAATCTGCAATATTCAATAAACCGTTTTTTATGCAATACTCCCCAAAACTTTCCGTCCTCAACCACGCATACCATGCGAAGACCTAGTCGGACAAACATTAAGTAGACCATGGCCAGTGGGGAGTTGATGTCCAGGCTTATTGGCGCTCGATCCACAAAAGGTGTGAGATCCGTCGCGGCTGTGAAGACACTAGCGCCGGTTCCATTATTTTGCGAGAATTGATGATGTCGAGACGACCTGTCAAAGTAATATCTCTGAATCTCTTGGTCGTCTGCAGATATATGGCACATGATCTCATTATTATCAGCGACGTCGGCCAAGTCGTCGTACTGTATGCCGGACGCAGTTGCGTCCTTTTCCTTTATTTTATCAAGCGCATATTCCAGTTCCGGTGCCGGGAGAAGTCCCACCAGGACCTGGTTGCGAAGAATTGGCAAGGAGCCATCAAGCTCTCCTGATGTTTGTAGGATTTGCAGCTTTCTCCTCAACGCCGCAGCAGAGAGGTATGGGGAGTCGCTGGTATCAATGACTGGACCGGTGGCTGATATGGTTGCCTTTGGCACGATATCGTGTAAAGTAACTGAAAAACCTGGCGTTCGCTGATTGTCAAGGAACGGAAAGTTGTTATTGTGCATGATGACGTCGTATATGGAATTTGGCTCCAGTGCCTGAGCTACCCATTTACTGATGAGAATCGCGACAGATATCGGCAGGACGTGGTCGAGACTACCTGTGAGCTCGAAAAGAATAACAGCCAGCGTTACTGTCATTCTTGTGACGCCAGCCATTACTGCCCCTGCACCTACAATAGCGTAGACACCTGGGATGGTGCAAGCTCGAGGGTCATTTCCTGCTGGGCACGAGGAGAAGAGGAAGAGGTGGGGGGCTTGATATTGTAGCCATTGCACTGAGAGACCGACAATTCTTCCAAGTAGAGCTCCGCTGACCATTGACGGAACATAGATGCCGGCAGGAATCTTGAGACCGACTGTCACAGCAGTCAAGACAAACTTGATTACAAACGCCGCCGATAGCGATCTGATCGAAGAAGCGTACATAGCCATCGACGTTGGGCACAGGGCATCATCGTCCTCATAATCAAGAGTGTCAAAGGGCGAGGCGGTTCTGTAGGTGCAAGTACGAGCCAGGTCGTAGAGAAGTTCGCTGGCCGATTTTTGAGTGTATACGTTAAAGTAAGAGATAGCGGCGGTGACGGTCGCCATGAGAACAACATCAGTGACCGGATGCTTGCTGATGAAGCTGCTTCTCCTCCAGATACGCGTCCACCTAACAACGTCAGTGCTACGTCCTGACGAAATTGCAATCCACTTACCAAACATTTAGGCGACCAAAAGCAGCTCCAATAACACCGCCACACGCGCCTATGAAAATAAAGATCAAAAACTCAAACGCATGCCAGTCATGATCATAGGAAACTTCAAAGATGACAATTTTGCCTGTACCGTATGGATTCAAAAGTTTCAGAACTAAGGCGGAGATAACAGCGCAGAGAAATGATCGGATAAGCGTCTTTGGAGGGAAGTAGTAAGATACTTCCTCAAGTGAGAAAAGCACGCCACCGAGTGGAGAGCCAAAGGCCACTGCGACACCAGCCGATGCGGCGGCGGAGAGGATCTCACGGCGCTTTCCATCATTGTTGTTGAACTTGGAGAAGAAGCGACAAGTAATGTTGCCAACACAGGATGCCATGTGGACGTATGGACCCTCCTTGCCGACATTCAGCCCGGACGAGATCGAGAGCACGAGGGCAATCGATTTGACAAATAAGGTGTAGGAGCCTAGGAACCGCTTGATGACAAATCCAGAAAGGATGGTTTTGACCTATTTCTTGTCAGAATGACGAATTTTTAACAATTAATTGGAACCTACTTCAGCCACTCCACCGCCAGCAGCTGTATATATAATTGATCTCGGAACAGCGGCAGGCGGGCCCTTGTGAGTCTCGCCATTGACAGTAACAGGAGCACCAGGCGCAAGATTGGCATTGGTCCCTAAAGGAGTCTCGCGCTGGCTGTCAACAACCGTGACAGGTGGCTTTGGGAAAGGAGTGGTGGAAGCAGTCGTGAGCGTCAGGAGGACAGCGATAAGGGCAAGAGTGACTGAAAGTGCAATATAGAGTGCGTACTCTGCGAACGCCGAGCCTCTCAGTGCAAACTTCCATTCTAGCCAGGCGGGACAAGTGTCGCCACTCTCCACGCAGCAGTCGTGTTTTGGTAGGAACCAGTTTGTGGCGCAATAGCCGGATCTCCAGTCGAAGACACGTTGTTCGGCACCGTCGATAAGATACGCGATACAGGCGACAGTGGAGCCGATGACAGAGATTAGAATCCAGCCCTGAGATGCATCCCGAGCGCGGATAAGTCGACCACGGAGACCAGGTAGGTCGCGTAGTCGCTTGACTCGAAAGGACTCTTTAATGAATTCGTGAACCCAGTCAATTGTAGTGAAATCGTCGTACCAGAGTCGCTTGCTGGCGTCGGCGGGGACGGTGGCAGTGGACTCAACTGTCGCTGATATATTGTTGGAGACAGTAGTCAGTTCATGTGCGGGAGCAATGTCTGAGAAGGGAATGGAGGTCTGGTCGGAGACTTCATTGGCTCTATTGACGGGGAGCGGCCGCGGAGGAACGAAGATGTCAGGAAGCGACAGGCCCCGGTGGCTGGAATGGGGTCCGCTCTGAGCATGTGCATGAAGTGCGCGTGGAGTAATGCCGGGCGAGTGCAGGTCGAAGCGGATGGTCGGCGGTAAGACTAAACCAGCGGACGCAGACGGGTGGTCGAAGGTCAGCGCAGGCGAGTGTGCACGTGTATCGGGGTCTCCCGTGGCCGCTGTCGAGACTGTGGTCGAGGCCTTGGTCGCCGTGGACGCAACAGATGGCGCGCGCGGGAGTAGAGGAACGTACTCAGGTTGCATGCACGAGTGGTGTAGTTTATTGTGGTAGGATATTTTGCGACAGATAAGACCACCGAGAAATGGACGAGAGCCGAGTTTAGCAAAGGGAGGTTCGAAGTGTTCGTATCGATAATAATAATCAGGGCTCGGTTGGGATAAACGAACTTTACCGAACTGCTCAATGACAGGGTCTCGAACCGCTCGTCCCTGTGCACCGCCCAGGCACCGAAAACAAACCATGCACAGCCACAGCACATGCCACCGCCCGTTGCAATTTTCACAGGATCACAAGTGTCACGTGCTAGATCACTGATCACTTCTCCACATGAACAATATGCCGGTCCTCTTGATCCTGCAAAATGTACAAGTTACGAATGCTTGATCCTCAAATATCGCTGCATATACTGTGAAATGGACCTGACTACGCTCCTCGCCAGCCTTCAGTTTCCTGCGCCAGATGCCGGCCCAGAGTTCGCCGTGTCCCTGCTTCAAGTCGCCGTCAACATCGTTCCCGACTTGCAATATGCCCGCGACGTCGCTGCGGTCTCGCGAATGTTGCTGCTCTCCCCAGCCATATGGTCCAATTCTTTTCTCACGCTCTCGTCCGGACCCCGACCAGCCGGCGCTATTGTGGCCGATGCTTTTAGAGCCATGGTGCAAGCCCGACTAAAACGATCGCTACACAATGCCGAACCTAAGTTGAAAGACAACGACATCGCACTGTTCATCCTCGCTCTACTCGGCGGCATCACGTCGTGCCAGCAAGTGCCATCTCACCAATTGTGTGCCATATCTGGCATACTGACATACCCACCACTCGCCGTTATTACGGAAGTTGAAAGCGCCTTTGTGGATAGTCTCAATGCGATTGCAGACGGCGGTCGTTGTCACGATGACGTTGCACTGGCTATCTGCGCAACTGTGGGCTATGACCATATATCGCCTCGCTACCGTAGTCGCATACATGCTACACCATTGCTTACAACAGTTCTGGTTCGGACTCTGTTCGCTACTCCCAGACTTCCTGACGTGTCTGTCGTCGCGGGACCCTTGTCGCGGTTCACTGGCCAGATTTTCAGGTGCGGGGCGGCATCGATTGGCGCACAGCCATTTCATGAACCGCTATCCATTATCGCGGCCTATACTTCCCGGGCCAGGGGACTACCTGATGTAAGGGAGTCTACATTTGCAGCTGTCGCTGTCCTATGCGGGCTTGTCGACGGTGTCCAGTTACGGTCGCGGCGGCCGCTAGGCTCGCGGGCCGACCCGGCGGAAGCGGCCGCTGCAAAGGCTATCATACTCATCCTTCGAGATCTGTCAACTACAATCTATGACATTTCTCTTGTAGGCTTTGCCGCAGAGTCATATTTGCACTCTGCTGCTGTTGGCATCTTGATCGCATGCGACGGGTGCGACAAAGTCGACGATCTGATTGACGCCATGCAAGATCTTGGTCAGCAGCAAGAATATCTATTTGCTCTCAACACGGCGGAGAAAATTCTACTATCGTCTCCCGCATCATCGCCATTTCCATTTCCTCTTCTCACAAAATTATTACGACCTGCACACTCAGTTATTGCGCGCCCAACGGCTGTAGATCGTACATTGATTGGCAAAGCCATACATGAAGCTGCTCATGCTGTCTTCTTGGCGTCATTACTTGCACCAACGCTCGCGACCGAGAATGCGCAATTTGTCAAGGACACGTATCTTCCGCATCTAATCGATTTGTATGACAAAGACGGGATCACCGACGCCCAGTTCGCTGCCGCAATACGCGCTCTCGCTAATGCGTTGGCCCCTGGAAGTGGTGTACTATCGTCAGTTGCGCCTACCATAGCTGAAGATGTATTATTGCCATCTTTAAGGAGCTTGTTACGTGGCCACAAGAAGAGCACTGTAACAGGCGCGCTTGTAGATGCAATATTGAGCTGCGCTCCGGTTGACCGGATTCCGTTTTGGCTAGGTACTCTAGACGGCGATAGAGATGTCATAGCGGAGCGTATCCGGAAAGGGGATGTGCCTTCAGTTTGTGCAGAAGGCATTGTTAGATGGTGGTTTGATCCATATGTAGCAACCTCTAATACCAGAAGTCGATTGTAAAGTAATAATTATATATGAGCATCTTGCCACGAAGTTTAAGTAGTGTTGCTCTTTCCGTAAATTAGCTACAGGACAGATCACTTCCCGTTAGGCTCTCGTAATAAACAAGCAACATTACTAATTATAATTTGGAATAAGTTAACTTAGTCACCAACGATAGCAATGCCAGCCCTAAACGCAATCGGTGCGGCTTTCTCGCTGACAAGGCGGACGTGGAATATTTGGACGTCCTTCTCGATAGTTATGTGGAGATCTGCGAGAATTGGTGACGACATGATTCTCACGAACCTAACCCTTGACCCATTGCGATACTAACATATTCGGCTTACTCCGGTAAGGCTCAATTCCATAACGAAACTCATATTGTGGAAACAATCCATAACTTCGAGGGCATATGATCCATGCGGATCTGCTTTGCTGTAGGAGCATCTTCAGAGCCTCTGGGATCAGCGGACTAGAGACGACGGTCAGATACTCGTGAAGGCCTACGTCTGACGGTCCTTCATACGCGCTCACGGTTTCCAGTCGGGCAGCACGTGCATATAATATCAGCATAATTAGTGCACATTAACTGGCAAATTCAGCTACCAAGCGATTCTAACCGAATCGGAGCTGAGGATCAATATGGTATCCAATTCACCTATAAGACCATCCGCAAGGACCCCAACTCCTACCATTATGCCTGCGCCAGTGTCGCGTTCGTCGACATCTCAGTCAAGCGCGACTTCTTCACAAAGCGCATCCGGCCAAATGCCTGGCGAGTCCGGAGACATGAGTCGACGAGATTCCATGGAATTGGAGCAGATGATGCCTCGCAAACGCGTCGCAATAGAAATTGCAGACGAAGATACTGAGGTTGCTGATCCGGTGATTGCATCGACCACGGCTGCTCGTACTCTCCAAGTGAGCATTCAAACGAAGCCAGTGCCTGAAGCAGACGCGATGAATGTTGCAGAGTTCAGTGACGGTGAGCGGTCACCTCGAGGAGCGGGATACGATTCTGCTGCAAGCCCGGAGATATCTGTCCCCGAGATTATTGAAGATTCAGAGCCATTGACGACCATAGAGCGGCTCATATTGACCATGAGTAATGCGGGTAATGACGAGGAACCTTTAAGTATTGAAGCTTGCATATTTGAGGCCAGACGGACACTGCAGACTGGTGATCCACGAGACTGGCTGATTGCCTTGAATGAGTACCTACAGAAGTTTGTCAGCCTCGATGAGCCTGATAAGGACGAACTTTGGGCTTCTGGGGCTGCTTTCTTTGCACAGCTTCCTCAGATAGTGAGCGATTTCTGGACTCGGACGTGAGTGGCACATATCGGATCTTTTTTTGGGCCGATGCTGATAAATCATAGACTACCATTGTCGTACAGATTCTGGAACGAGGGCGGTGAGCAGTTGATAATATCGCTATTTAAGCGGTTTAACCAAGTTGCGGTCTACACCTTCCGAAAAGATCTGGTACGGATTAAGAATGGATGTGGGACAGTGGATGCACTATTGTCTTTGCCATATGCTCACGCTCTTATCCGAGTGTTCAGCCTCCCACGGGACGGCTTGCTATCAGTTCTCGAAACACAGAGAGAGGAGGCACTTTCATTTGCTGTTGTTCTTCCTCACTTTGTAAGTGAGCGCGGCATCGATGCGATAGCAGCACTGTGGGCCGAAGTTACAAAGCCTGATGTGCGGATCAACGCCGGACTACTGACTGGTATTGTTCCTCATGTTGAGATTGCCGTCATGATGTCATGGACGCTGTATCAGCACAGCCAGACACTAGACATAGAATGGCCTGCAGAAGAAGATTCATCCCATTCGTCCGAATCATTATCCACAGACTCTGCCAGTGACTCGGCGGACAACAATGTCAGTCTCAAATTCCCACTTCGACAATTATCTCAATGTTTTGCCTTGATTGAGAGCACTCTTGTTCGAATAGCCGATTCAGCTGATGCACCGGATCGTACTATTATCTGCGCGATTGTCGACAAGCTATCCGTCTTCTTCTACGTGCTCATTCAAATACCCGAATGCACCATTCTCAGCACTCATCCTGCAACTCATCCTATCGTCAAGCTTGCAGACTCCGTGCCAGTTGATGAGCTGAGAAAATTCGGACACATTATCCGAAAACTGTATTGGTGGATCAAATTCTTCCAATCACCTCGCGCCGAATACAAACTTCACGGTATTAAGAAACTGACACAGGATCTGAATGCCATATACAATGATGCTCATCCGGAATACTCTAACCATATTATGACTTCATGTGCCGCCGTTATGTTAACGGCAGGATTTACGGAGTATCTCGTCAGCTCTGAAGCCAACAACGTCTACATTATCCAGTTCGCTCCCACAATATACGCTGTTCTAACGGTGTTCCACGTGATTTCCGAAAAAGACTTGAATTGTCTTTGGAATGAAATGATATCCGGCAATAGTGTCGCCCTATTTAATTCCATTTGCATCGTTTTGATCCACCTGACACATTTTATGACAGTGGAATGGCTTCATTGGCTAACCGACAAGCTCTTGGGAATGCCTATGATTGGGCTTGAGCCCATCATACTGAAACTGGTTGATTCAATTACGAGCTCATACCATTCATGCTGTCAAAAGCCACCGAACGGAGAACCTATTGAAGTGCTCCCGATGAACCCATATTTCATATTACTACAGTTGATCAAACGAGTGAGCAATGTATCCATTGAAGATGAGCAATCCATGAAAGTGAAACCAGCCGACCTGTTGAATAATTTGATCCAAAATTTGTGTGAACTGATGACACTCGGACCTAGTGTAGCAGCAAGGCTGTCTTTGCTGGAGAGCTCGGTGCAGTCATTGAAGGTCTTCGGTCCCGATTCATTGAAAGAATTTGCGTATATCAAATCTGCGTTTCGTATGTTATCCTTGCCATAATTCCGATGGTGTCCTACGAGCGAACTAACAGTTGTATTTTTCAGACTCATTGGACCACGCCAATCTTGATCAGGTAGGTGCAATCCTGGATCGCAATGCATATCACGACATTGTGGTTCAGAATATCAATGAATGGGCGTCACATTGCAGGCAGCATCCGCAATCGCTAGAATTATACGAGCTGAATGCTACAATACGGCAGGATTCTCTTGCTGAGATTCTTAAGATTGCGCCTGGCTGTATATCTGTGGTATCAGACCTGGATATACTATGGAATGCACTGGGCGTCGATGAGTTTAACAATCCACGTATATTAGACAATTTATGGTTGAAAGTTGAGTGTCTCGCCGATACCGTGCAAACTGTGCGCTTCTATATTTGCGAGTAGCTCGTTTGTTCACTACTAATGGCAGTGTAGGAGTGCCCATTTATAGAACATTGCTTCCGGAAGATAAAGGAGCTTCCAGCGCCACTGCTTTCTGCACACTGTCTTAAATTTATTGTCAGTCACATTGAATATGTGTTCCGCCAGACCGAAGTAAGTGTGGAAACTGCTGCTTGACATCATAGCTGCAACAGTCTGTTAATTACTGTTTGTACAGGAGGGCGAGTGGCTACGTGAGGACAACGATTATATTATTCCCGGATTTAACACGTTCTGGTATTTTTATTTAAATACCCTTGATGAAAAGAGTCTCTCTGCGTGTTGTGAAGTCATAGTTTCTAGTTTCACAGAGGTTCGTGCCAGAATTCCCCTAAATCTATGAGTAATGAACCTAATCGTCTGAATAGTCTAGTCATATCAAGGATCAGCCGCAAGACATCATTGACAAATGTCAGCGGTCGCTAGTACGGCATAGTGTTCGAGCCATAAATGAGGCTGGGAGTGGTAAGATTGGAAAATAGTTTCCGGACGTAACCTGCAACTAATCGCATATAGTTATCTCGAAATCTACAGGCTCTGTTGAGCCGGCAGCTACAATATGCTTCAAACGGAGTGTCCAGTTTCTAGACACCTTTCTGGACACATATCGACAACACGCGATACCTACGCTTGACAAACCGCAAGCGGCTGGCGTATCACAGTTTGAGATCAAAGGGAAGCCGGTTACTATTAAAGTACAATGGCACGCGTACAAGTTTTCATCCGCGATCGAAAGCCTCACGTTAGGCGACGAGAACTCAACCTTTGATTTGTACTCACTGATTTCCAGCATTGTCAGCGGCACAAGCTTTAGAATGTTCGTCATGGGGAGTGAAGTCCGTCCAAAAGATTTCCCAAAAAAGCTTAAAGATGCAGGCTTTCGAGAAGTTACGGCAGTAATGGTTGTCAGGCGCCCACAAGCAATAGATGACGAAGCTCCTTCGGAATTGGGAAGGGCGGAGGCTGTGAAGCCTCTTGTTGCGCAAGAAACTGAATTCAAAACGATAGAACCTCGTAGTCCTTCAGAATCATTAGCAAAAAACTTGCGGCCCGCTGAGAGCGAACTTATGGATTCCTTTGATGCAATTTACGCGCTTTTACAGTTGCCTGAAGATTATGCTTCCTGGAGTTGGAATTTTGTCCGAAAACTTGGCCCGGCACCCAAGCTATTGGATATTTTCCTAAATCCAGAACAAGTGAACGCAGGCTGGGATGAATTATTTCCGCTGCAGCAACCGTTCCGAGCGCTGTATTCGGACTATATTCTTCAGTGCGTATATTCTCTTTATCGACAGGTACGTTCTTTCTAGCCTTCAGGATCGAAATGTCTGACGGAGGTAGAATAAACTGGACCGACGATGGATTCAAAGCTGTTTTGAGTTCATCATGCCCCAGCTCCTGAAGCTCGCCGTTAACCCCACGCTTGCGTCATCTTCCTCAGCAAATGTTCGCAATATTGTCCGTTGCACGCTCTTAAATCGAGCAGTTATTCTACTCCGCGAAGACGTCTCCAGCGCACTCACGCACTGTAACTTTCCGATTGAAGAAGATATAGACGAACTTGTGTCAAGCCTAGCTAGCCTAGCTGACGACACTTCAAAAGATTTATCCGAACGTGTTTTGGATGTCTTGCTTGTATCGTCGATGTGCGATGAGCGAATATGGAAAACGGTGGAGAGGAGTGACAAGTGGAGGACGGTGTTTAAGCAGTGCTTGCTGTACACTCGCGAAGAGTCAGTGCGCTCGTATTTCAATTCAGCGATCTCGGACTATATCAAAAGTTTGTTAGCTAAACAAGATACTAATACGGAAAACAATGCACTGCTGTATTTCTGGAGGATAGTTGAGGCTATTTTACCGCAAGCGAATGACGAAATCGGGAGGCAGGCTTCGACATTATTTATGCTGGCGGAGTTCCTCTTGAAATCAGTCCTCGCAGACTCTGTGCTCGAAATCAACGAGGGCACGCTGCTTATGAAGTGGTATAGGCCGTTGAAGGAGCATCATCCTGTTGAGGTCTGTTTACCTTTTAAAGCAATGTGAGTTGAAAGCTTACCGATTTAGTCACTATTCGATCAAAAGTCGGATCATATCATAAATGGATATGCTAAACTAATGATATGCACCATCGAACGTCGTCGGGACGTGTCACAGCAGCTTAATCTTAGGTATGTGATATTGCGGGCACATGTCGCATGTCTGGGATTTACTGATGTCTTGCAGCCAAGTTTCGGTTTCAACATTTATGAATCTTCTCTTCCCAAATATAGAACATGGAGATACTGGCATCAAATCTGGTCCTGATGTGGAGCCCTCATCAAACGAATCTGTGGGATGCGTTGTTGCTGAGACCAGAGTGTCGCTTTACAAACTGATACTCCTTTTAATTGATAATGGTTGGGACTTGACTAAAGTCGTCTCACATTTGCTCAAGCTTTTCCCGGAGGGTATGATTAATATTACTCGTTTTTATTTGCAAACACTGACGTGGAATAGACGGCTTGTTGCATGACTCATGGAACACTGACCGCGCGCGTTGGCTTCGTGCCGAGTCAGGTTTCGTCGGATTGCAAAATCTCGCTAACACGTGCTACGTTAACTCATTCGTCAACCAACTCTACATGAATGAGGAATTCCGGAGTTATATCTTTGGGCTGTCGCAATTCGATGTTACGCGCTCTCCCACTCAGCGAGCGTTATTAGAGAATATGGTTCAGCTGTTTGCCTATCTGCGATTTGGCTGGCAGAAAATGCTTGACACACGACAGTTTATCCAATCCATTGTGGATTTCGAAAACAAACCAATAGACATATCCGTGCAAATGGACGTGGACGAATTCTATAACCTGTTGCTCGACAGAATTGATGGCCAGATTTCAGATGCGACGAAGAAAGCGGAGATTAGAAACTGTTACGGTGGGTCGTTGCTGACTCAGATCAAGTCAAAGGAATGTATTCACGTGTCTGAGCGTACCGAGCCATTTTCAGCGATCCAATGCGACATCAAGGGACGACGTAATCTGATTGAAAGTTTGAACTCCTACGTTGATGGCGAAACTATGGAAGGGGGTAGGTGTGGTTTTTATTGTGGACTTTGCAAATTGTCTAACAAAGTAGATAATAAATATTGGTGTTCACAATGCTCGACGCATGTGGAGGCTGAGAAAAGGTAGAGTAGCTGGTGATTACTAGGTATCGTGTCTAATGTAGGTAGAATCTGCCTGAAAACTGTTCCAAATCACCTTATATTCCACCTGAAGCGCTTCGACTTTGATCTCCAGACGATGCAAAGAAGTAAGATCAATGAACATTTCGAATTCCCCATGGAGATTGATATTGAGCCGTTCACGGTCAGCCATTTCTTGCAGAATCCTGGTGTGGCCGGGTCTGAGAGCGAGAGCGATAAGTTTAGATTGGTAGGCATTTTAGTTCACAGTGGAACTGCGGAATCTGGGCATTATTACTCATATATTCTGAACAAATCCGCGACAAATGATAAGTATCGGTGGATCGAGTTCAATGATGCCGAGGTCTCTCAATTTGATCCAAATATGATTGCAAACACCTGCTTTGGAGGCACAACTTCGGAGGCTCCTGGTGATATGATGGAAAAGCCGTTTTCTGCCTACATGCTGTTTTACGATCGTATCTCGCCACGACAAATGAGGGCACTGGGAATGGAGGAGGATCCTAGCGCTGAAGTGCTTATGGAGACTAATGAGCGTACTGAGTGTGAAAAGTTCTACAGATGTCCAGATTCGCTTCATGCGCAGATATGTCGGGAGAATGAACTCTTGGCGATGAAATGGACTGTCTTCGGCACAGAGCATTTGCAGTTTGTACTGGCCTGCTATCGGCGACTGTGCCAAGCCAAGGCCGATGAGGAGGTCGATCTATTGAATTTGCAACGCCCCTGTGACGACTATCATCTTTTGTTGTTCAAGACTTTTTATCAAATTGTTTCACGAATTAAAGATGCCAAGGAAGTGGATCAGTTCGTTTCCATCATGCAACGGTCTTTCACCTCGCAGCCGCGTCATTGCGTCGCATTTCTCTCGTGGCTTGCAAAATCAGATACGGAGCTCAGAAGTTTAGTCATTCGATGTCCCAATGCTCAAGTCAGACACGGTGTGTCTCGGTTGATACGGCTATGCTTAATGACGGTCCGCGAGTATGCGCCGGAGGTGTACGGATCTCTGCAAATATGGCTGCAGTGCTTACTGAACCCGGACGAGGATGGGTCTGGTAATCTGGTGTACCGATTCTTTACCATCTTGGGTGATATTATTCCCAATATCTCCATTATGTCGCGAGCATGGGACGAATACTATGGGCTGATGTCGGACATCGCCGGCAGTGGGTCGCAGGAATGTGCATTTTACATTTACTCGGGATATTTGCAGAAGGCGCTGATTGCGTTTTATGACGACCGACATCTGGCATCGAAACCGGGACCTGCGTGGCTCGAACTGCGACTGAATGAAAAACGGAAGCCGTCATATACGGGGATTTTGAATTTTTTGTCGCACATGCTGCATCGCGTTGACCTTGATCAAGAGTACTCGGACTCGATATTTGATCGGTGTCCGGCAGATTTGAGCGATGAAGAAGCGGTCAATACAGTACCGCTGACGATCGGTGAGGTTGAGCTTCTTTCGCGTGGAGCCAAGAAGAATTGCCTGATGTTCCTGTATCGGCAGATTGAGTCCGATTGCCCATTGGACCTGTTGATGGAATTTATTGAGTTGTTTCAACGACTGGATGGCCGCCAGACGACGCGGTTGATATTCAATACGGTATCGGTCGGTCTTGAAGCAGATAATGCGGAGAATGTCCGACCATTTTTACTGTGTATGTTGCGATTGGCTGGTGCGTTTCAACTTACTCAGCGGGATTGTGACCAGTTGACGGATCGAATATTCAGAAATCTGGAGAACACGTGTGACTTTTCAGGAGAAGCCTTTCTGGATTTTATTTCGCGTGCAATTGTACAGCCAGATGTGCCAGAGTCGATGAAGAAGTCGATGCTATCTCAGATTCATGTCTGGGCCCCGCCATTACTTGTGCATTGGAATAAAAATGTGAGAGACTTGACGGAGAAAAATATTGAGAGTATCTTGTTTAGTAAGATATTGGCGCTTGAAGAGCAACTCCCATTACTTGAAAGCGCGCTGGCCGCAGATATCGAGCGGGGATCAAGAAGAGTTCAGGATACGAGAGACGAGGAGGCGGAAGTTATTGATTCGCCGCCACCATCTGCACATGCGGATGCTCCCCCGTTACCGGAACGATCTTTTAGCGGACGTGTGAATGAAGCCGAGAAAGCGGCGGTGAGTGAGACTGCTGTAGAATACGATCGGACTAAACGTCGGAGAGCGATGTTGTTGCAGGTTACGAGGTGTCTGGTATCGGGAATCTTTGGACTTGTGGAGCGGAAGTACCGCAACCCGAACGTTCGATTGAACACGGAGGAACTGAATTTCGATAACCTGAGTGAAGTGCTGCAGATATGTGCGCGTGTGCTAGACGACGAGGATATGACTGTGCGAATAGAGGAGTTGCGACATGACCTGGAGGCTCTGCACGTGCAGAGCGAAGAGGTCAATTCTGGTACGTGTGGTTTTGAGCGGTCAGGAAATCGCGGATGGACCGATAGACTAATTACGGGTAGTAGTTGACTGGACATCGGATGGCGAAGGAGGTAGTGACATTGACGAACGATATCTTATGGAGTTGGAGGACACAGTTGGAATGGGATAGACGACGACCGCATTGTATGTAATTGCTTTAAATGGGTATACATGGGTATAGGATATTGTTGGTGTTATTACTGTATGGTGATGTACATATATTTCAGTGCTATGTGGTAAAATATACCATACCATGAAGTTTTATTTGCGTGAGCTGAAGGGTCTGCGGGCAAGGGCTGCTGCGAACCTTTGGTCTTGTGATTAGCTGGTTCTGCGATTTGCGAGATGCGGCTGTTTTGTGCTTGTGTTGCTCGGGAAGGGCCCCCTGACAAAAAAATCTAAGAACGTCACATCATCCCGCTTACAATACGAATATCGACAATGAGGCTCGCCAGACAATTCGCCCGTCCCTTGTTCTTGGTTTTTGTTCGCCCACTGCAATCGCGTGCGCTCTGCTGTTACCTGTTTGTTCTCGCTGCTCTGATCTGCTCTGCTCTCCGCTGGACGTAATGTTATCTTTCATTTCTCGTCTGCCTACCTCTCGTCTGCCGTACATCCTGCTCCAGAGAAGATCGTAATGACAATTCCAGGCAGTCCTCCGTCGCGTCACAACGGCTTACAGCCACCTTCCACCCACGGGCGGGCTCTCGTAGGCGTGCCCTGCGCCATGTGCGACGAGCCTCTCGAGCACTCTTTCCAGGGGGAGCGTGTCATCGAGTTTGGATGCGGTCACGTCGGCCACGAAGCCTGCTTTAAAGAGGTATTCAGAGAAGTTGTCGAAGAGATGGCCGTGTCATCAAATGCTCTGGCGAACGGACACAAGAACGATAAACGCCAGATTCCTCAGATCAGATGTCCGATATGCGATTCCGTTATTCAGATCGACCCTCTCCGACACGGGAACCTCCTTAGCTCCGCAAGTTAGTGTTCGGTCCGACTTTGCTTGCATCCAATCGAGTGCTAATTGCGGTTAGAAAAATCAATCGGTGTCGCACGTGAAGAGCCTGGCCTCCATGGCAGTCTCAATCTCACGAAGGCGAACAGCAATCCGCTGTGCCCCTCGTCGGCCCGCGGCGCGAATGCCAACACGCGTCGTCAAATGCCTTTGCAACCAGTCGTCGCCAAAGTGCCATTGAGCTCGAATGAAAGCAACACTCTCAGCGAATTTTCTCTCACAAAGCCTCTGCAGCTTCGCCAGACGTCTAGTCTCAACAACCTGAAACAACAGGCCGAGTTTTCGTCATTCACTGCTGCATGGGCAACGCGAGAAGGTCCGTGTGAACCACTAAAGGTTGTCCCATTATCGCCGGCCACTCTCGCTGCGGAGAATCAAAATCTGCGCAATGCAATTCTATCGTCTGCTCCAGCAGCAGCACTGCCTGCTAAACAGTCTGGCACATCTGTGACGCCGAAACAAGCTGTTTCCGACGCGCCACCGTTGTTTTCGCCTCTAATGCCTCCTCCTGCACCGCCGCCACTGCCTCCACCAAAGACTCGCATTCCCGACCCAAAGATATATATGACTCCTGCCACTCCTGCTGTCATAAGATCGACTGAAGAGCAATGTCTTAGCTGCCTCGTTCACGTGGAAATCCCTAAATGCATCGCTCCCGGTACCTCACCTTTCTCCGTAGAGTCACCTAAAGGCAGGGCAATGATGTTGCCTAAGTCGAGAAGGGAGGATTTCACCTCCGCGGAAGATGTTCTTCACTACTTGAAATCACGTTTGGAGAAAGTGGAGAAATACAAGTCCTTGGATCTCTCTTCGTATGTAGCGCTCAATTTTCATTCAAACAACAATCGTTAGTTCTGAATCCTTCTAATTTTGTCGAAGATTTGGAAAAGTCAGATTATGGGGCCTGTTATGCGTGAGCTACATGGACTCGTGGCAGGTTCTGGACTGTTATCTCTTTCGTGACTATCTTATTTGCGTAAAGGAAAAAATCGAAGATTTCCCGGACACGAATGTGTCTCCAGGCAGCCAACCTTGCCGCGATCGTTTGAGTATTAAAAGCTTCGTGTGCCTCCGGAAACACTTGGTCAGTGTCTCTGTGAACAATGACAATAGCAACTACAATCTGGCGTTGAATCTCTCAGTTAAGGAGCTATCACAATTGATGTTGACATTCAGAGATGACGCAGAGAGAGAGCGATGGCGACTCGCGCTAATAAGTCTGGACGACGGCGTTGTATCGTCGGCAAGAGATGTCATGATAAGCGGAGCATCCATGCAATCACCAGAACTTCCTCTCGGCATACCGCATCATCAGATGAACGGACGCGGCTCCGAGTCGTCAGTATTAACGTCCAGCACAACGTTGGTGCATGCCCTAACGCCGACTACACCTTATACTCCCGTCGAATCCGACGCCTCTCCCCGGACTCCAAGGATGTTGTCATTCAGAGCCCACATTCCGGTCGACTTAGTCATCGCCGTCCCTGTGTCAGACTCTATGGGAACTAGCAAATTGGCGCCAATTCAGGACGCATTGACGTTTATAATCGAATCCATTGGTAGCAAAGACAGGGTCGGAATAGTGACTTACACATCGCGTGGTGCATCTAACGTGACTGTCTCAGGTCTTAAGAATAAGTCATGGGATGGATGGGACACAACCATTTCGCAGCTATCGACGCTCAAGAAGACAGGCTCACGAGCGAATCCGTTGAACGGCGCTAGGCAGGCCCTGGAGCTTCTCAGATCGCGAACATCACAAAATCCTATATCGACCATTTTCCTTATTAGTGATTCGCCAACCCGCCAAACATCCCTATCGGCACTTGAGCAAGCAGCGCATCGATCTTCTGTCAAAGAGTTTTGTCTGAATGCAAACTCATCTTCCGTTCTGGTACACTGCTTTGGTATTGGCATGCGTCATGATCCCGAAGATTTAATTGAGATAAGCAGCAACTCGCGCGGGACATACACTTACATCAAGGAATGGAATCTAATTCCTGAATGCCTTGCAGGATGTCTTGGTCTGACTTTTGGGATGTCCCATCGAGATGTGAAGGTGCTGTTGAAAATTCCCGAGGAGAGCCACGGCCGGATACTTAAAGTCGAAGGCGGCTTGTCATATCTTCTCAAGAACGGAGATAGAGAAGCCGAAGTTTTGCTCGGTGATGCGGCATTTGGTGAATCGAAAGGTTTTCTTGCTGTGGTCGTGATTGATAGCCGCAAAACTAACCCGGGTTTAGATATCATCGTACAGCTGGCGATCCCACCGTGTCATAAGCCTTGCTCTTACAAACCGCTGGACAACTGGGATATGATGATGTCGGATCTGAAGGCCATTGGCGACGATGAAGTTGAAGAATGGGGGTCGTCAACTGATGATATGGCTGTAGTTCGGCGTCGCAACGGATCGCTCGGCTGCCCTAGTAGAGAGCGGCATGAAAGTGTGGAAGAACTTCCTGTGTTGAAGGCGGAAGTTTCGTTTTCTCAGTTCAGCGTTTCGGCAAATGTACGGAGGCACAGAATCAAGCCGGCGGCGCTTCTCGTCATTCTGATGCTGCAAGCAACTCAACAACAGCTACAGCAGCAGCAGCAACGGAAGCCTTCTGTAGCGAGCCTCAGCGCGCCGACGACGACTGCGAATCCGCGACTGGGGCAACGGAGGGTCGAGATTCTGACGGCGGAGTGCCTGAAGCGTGCAGTCATACTGGTGCAGAACGGCAAGTCTGACAAGGCCGTCGAGTTGATCAAAAAAAGCCTGAAAATCACCCAAGGATTGTCCCTCGGCGCGTTACCTCTTCCACCAGAAACATCACTACGGTCAGAGACGTCGTCCAAAGGGAGTGTAGACGAAGGCAGTACACCACCAATGCCGCCATCCCGGCGAGGTACAGTTGGTGGAGTTGATCCGGCAATTATTGATGCTTTAAGTGCAGAAATGCAGTGGGCACTCAATGCGATAGCGGACACAGACATGTTCCTGCACGATGCGCGTAAACGGATCATGCAAGTCGTAGGAGTGATCGTGACACAGAGAGCTTTCACGCCACGGTCGGCGCTGGAATCGTATTTTGCAAGTAGAGTTGAGAATGTGCGGAAACTTTTGAATTGGGCGCAAGAATGGCGTGACAAGCAGGCGGAGAGTCCGACTAATTCTGTTACTGATGTGTATGATATTTTGATGTAAAGAATTGTGATGTACAATACAGATAATTTTCATTTCCTTATCAAGCCACGCAAGGACAAATCGTAGATGACCTCTTCAACTTTCTTGACGTCATATTTGATGGAGTCAACTCGACTTCGCAATGCGTCGTTTTTAAGGTTGAGCATTAAAAAGCCTGCTTGGAGCTGCTTGATGAAGTGATTGATGCGGGCCGGCGTGGAGTAGTTGGAGTTCTCGGTCATGATGACTGAGTTTAGTGCCAAACGCGACTGAAAAAGTCAGAGTCATCCACGAGAAATACAACCAGAAGTTGCCACATACGAGTTCATTTATCAGAGATATCGTTGCTTGAAGATACTCTTCTAATGTCAGATGAAATGTGTTTTCGTCGTCCAGGCCAGGTTTGACTGCAATTCGATCATTACTACACATAGACATGATTAAATTAAGCCAACAACAAAATACTCACCACCCAAGGTTTCGCAGACACGATCGAGACCGGTCAATTGACCGACCTCTGATCTTACGTCATCATTCTCTTTGCTTGTCTCGGTAGGCTCGTCTCTTTCTTCATGCTTGCTGCTTCCGCCGTAATTAGCAATATAAGCGTTTCCCTCGTTAACGAGCCAGTCCCTGAAGAGAACTGCAAACGCAGCATTCTGAAGTGTTCGACTCCAGAGGGCATTGTACTTGTAAAACGGATGTTGCGAGGCTAAGGAAGCTAGATTCTGGATCGCTTCTTTCTGAAACTGGAACAATTTGGTGGTACGAGCTGCAAAAGTTGGGACTGGTGTGGATTAGTAGATTAGACAACCACCACAGAGGCAGGAATACTTTCATGAGGATGACGACGAGGAGTGTGCCGTAGAAAGGATTGAGAGGATCGAGCGCATGTGCTGGTCGATGACTTTCGTGAGGTTACGAATATTCTGAGGTAAATTGCGGTCAGTATTACGAGGAGGAGAGAACATTATTATGAAAGTTACCTCGCGGATCTCGGAACTAAGCACGAATAATGTCAGTACGGGACTCTACAGACCGATCTAACAGATGATTAATACTACGTACTCGCGATCTATGCTGTCCTGGCACTTGTTGAATATCTCTAGGTCCATCGCGCTTGCCATATCAACCAAGGATGTACGAGATGATGAAATGAAATCATGACAATAGAGTTGGAGTAGCATCAGCAGCGGGTCTTGTGTCGCCGTCTCCCCCATACCTCATATTCGACCTGCCTCATAACACGGCGATCAAGAAGTCACCATCTCAATCACTGTCTCTCCATTCGTCTCTGCGTCTGCATTCTCTCAATCGGCTTGTTATTTGGCGTCCATGAGCAGCAAGGTAAGTCACTAGCATTGATCTCCATCGTGGCTTCTGGCTGATTAACTCCTCTAGAAACCTTCAAGAGGCGGACTCGCCGCACCGCCGTCGATTCCTCAGTCGGAAGGTGTGTATTGCATGCAGTTGAGCGGAATGTGGCTAACTCCTACCTGCAGAAGTCAAGTATCGCCAGAAATGCAAAGACCTGAAGAAGCGGATCCGCGAGATCGAGGAACAGAACGACGTTCTCACTCTCCGGCTCGCTCGATCAAAGCGCGCTGTTCAGCGGATGCGCCTAGAGCGCGCCCTTTTGCTTGAGAAACTCGAGGAGCGTACGTTCCTCAAAGTCGACGATTCCGAGGGAAGTCCTTCACCTCCGCCATCAGTATGTGTATCTAATACTCTCAGACGATTGCTTACCACGATCTAGCCGCCTCGAATTCACTCGCGACATCGACGACGAGAGTCTGACGGATCGCTGTCACCTGTCGGAGAATCAACTACCGGAGGATTCACGGCATTCACCAACAACGGAACTACCTCTAAAGCGAATCACTCGCAATCCGCAAACTCATCCTCTAATGCAGCAGCTACAGGCCATCATCACGCAAAGAAGAAACATCACACACAGCGCGATCCAAACGCTCCCAAACGACCCCAGAATGCGTACATCATTTTTTGTGATCATGAAAAGGAACGAGTGCGCGCGCAATTAGAGCAGTCTCAGCCTGGGGAGACGTTCGATCTTACCAAGGCAATGGCTGAGGCATGGCGCGATTTAGGCGATGAAGGGCGGAAACCTTTTTATGAACTTTACGATGCTGAGAAGGCTCGGTATAATCGAGAAATGGAGGCGTACGTTCCTCCCGGTAGTGTTCTGCCGATCGGATCGTCGTCTGCCACTGTCGCGAACAACAATGCAATACCACCAGTCTCCTCGCCGGCACCTACTGCTGATGACACCGTTATGGCCGTTCCAACATCTCAACTACACGAAGACGCGGTAGTCGACGAAGAAGACGAAGATATGGAAGATATTTCTTTTGGAGGCGGTTTCACAGCAGTTAATAGACGGTGACGAAGTCATAATACTGCTAAAGTCGATAAGCGGTGTGGTATTGGTTCTGGTTTTGTTGTTTATTGCAAAAGCTCTTTTGGTGGTTGTTTCGGCACTTCTTGTAAGTACCACAAGACGAGCGTCAGTTGGTAAATATTGATTGTTAAGGTGTCATCGTTCAGGGCTTGTAGATTACTTACATTTTTGTGCTTGTTAATATATGTATAACTATATGTAGTTTTCTATTATTATATTAATGCACAAAATTAGATGTATTTTTAAAATTTCATGCACATGTATAGAACAATGATAAACATATACTACATAAAATAACAAAATATCCCTCTCAGCCCGTTTAATTTACATCCTAATCAGAAACGATAATAATATAGCATAGTGATGATTCACTTCTAAAGCAGACCCAGGTTCCAAATCTCTCGGGCCCCATGCTCCGCAAAGTCCTCACGTGAGATGTAGGCACCGTCGATGCTTGCAATACCAGGTGTAAAAATCTGCTTAGCCGCAATTTGACTGCCCAAAAATGGGGCATCTTCCCACGTATGGCCCTTCCACCCGATAAAGTATTCTGCCATTTTCGCAATCTTAATCGTCGTAGGCACCTGTCCGTGACCGAGAGTCTGACCGTACACCGCGGGTGTGGCAGGTGGCGTCCCATACACCGGAGTATTCAGTCCTGATGGTAATTCAGAGTAGGTCGTTCCTCGCGTTATTAGGAAATGTTCCTGGAGAGATAACAACATGGCATCCACGAATCCCTTTATGACCGTCGGTCCACCAACAACAATTATGTTTTCCCAACAATCTCCTCGTCTCGCAATATCATCCAACTTTCCAATCACATTTCCAATCTCGTGTGAAAGTCGTTCAATCATATCTTCTGCACCCTTGAACCTCTCAGTTCCGACCTCCACCTTCTGCCCCTTTGAGTCAATAAATGAATTTCGCGGCATATCTGAATTTTTTAGATCAACCTGCTTAGAACTTTTCTTTTGTTCACGCTGCGCCAAAATCTCTCTCGCATTGCCATTCGCAACAATTGCTGCCACATCGACAATTCCCTCATCTTCTACGGACGACGTCGCCGGCGCACTCGGTTCTCCAAAAAAGCTCATCGACTTGTCATTCAAAATCTCGTATATCTGTGATCTTTTCAACTCCTCGATCTGGTACGGCTTTAACGTCGGCAATAGCGATTGTAGGGCCCTATTTATGTCCTTCCCACCAATCTCAACCACCGTCTGAGCACTTTCCACAATATTGAAGTCAATAATTGGCGTAATTTCGGTTTTCTCCTCTCCAACGTTAACAACACATGCAATTTGCAACGCGTACGCATAGAGCGCTGCAAGTGACTCTGGAATTATTGTGACAGCAGGAACGTGCACCTTTTTGAACATATGCGTTATTATCTCCTCAATCTGTTTCGGCTGCCATTCAGAATTGCACGTCAGCAGGATCGGGGCAAATGGCGAATCCGTATCAGTTTTTGTTGTCATCCGATAAAGCGACTCTCTGGTTTATTGTAAGTCCGCAATGCAGCATATTGTCACCAACAATTCTCTTACATTAAATAGAGTAATGAGCCCATATCTTGTATTATGCCCTTCCGTATCGGATATATCGCGTCGCTTTCCGCTCCTTCTAACGAAAAAGATGCTTTTCCATCGTCATTAACTACCTTATACACTCGTGTGGGAACAGTCCTCTGCGCTGGAGTTAATGATTCTGGTAGACCGTACTGGACTCTAGTGGTCTGCGATCCCGTAGTTATAACCTGCAGATAAGAGTCATTAGCTTCCAACTAACAATGAACGCATCAGCACTACATTATAGTATTAATCCGTTCCATAGATCAATAAAGACACCTACAAAAACCACTTCGTCGCGAAAAGGAGGCATTTTAATGATGTAGCAATTCGACCCTGATTTGAAGGAGCCTAATCGCGTTAGCCGTTCTGCTCAGCTTCACAATGCCGACTTTTCGTACAAATATGCACTGAGTACAAGTATCTTAGAACTTCTGCTTGATGCGTGAGATCAGAGAAAACGATGATGCTTTACAGACACCACTCTGTGCTTTTGTCTCAGCCGGCCAGCTGGGCGATGAGTTCAAAATTAAGCAGCCCTAACCTTAGTAACTTTGCCTATGGTGCAAGGCAAGGGTCCCACACATTTTCACATCCACACTTCCAAGACCATCATAACACGCAATCCTGTCGATATACACTTAGAAATCACATCAGTCATTAATTATTAAAAACTATTTTGGTAAATGACATGGTTGGGACATTTACTCGATTGTGTGTGAGGGCACTCAATCGAACAGAGAAACTTTGGACTTATCACGTGATGCATAAATGATGTACAGTCCGGGTTTATGCCATAATGTTTTAGGTTTGGTACTGAAATCTCTCTCGAGCGTTGCCGTGTGGAGCGGTCTCCACAACAATAAATTCAGCTTTCAGAGTTTTCTGGGGGGAGGCCAAATGCGACTTTTGCTCTTCCGTTCTCTACAGCAACGGATACTGAAAATTTTGGGCAGTCATGCTCGGAAGGCATGGCGGTCCATACAGTGTTACTCTCGTGGTTTTGAGGGCCAATGCGCAGCTTTCTTTGTCAAAAAAATATAAATCACATCGAAGACTACTCGAGTCGCGGGAAGTCCCGTGAGTTTGTACAATAATAGCTTTAGTTGTATAATAGCACTGTCTCTATCTAATCTCGATGTTGGAACGATTTAAAAATCGTACAATGCTTCGTATACTGGTATAATGTGTATGGGATTTAAGTAAGCGCTAGGTGTTCGCTTCTTGCTGTCCCGCACCACACCCTAATATCTGTCCCATCTGGTGTCTAATACAATGACACTTGGGTGTTTTAATCTCCTGCAAATTATAAGTTCCTTGGTATAGACGCTTTAATTTTCTATATTACTTTGCATTCAAAAATTTATTTCAAAATTAGAACACGCTCATTAGTACCAGTTATTCTTAGTCGATTAGCAATGGGCCCCCATACAGCCGAAGAAAATGGTGGCAAGATAGATTTCATGACACCAACATTTGTAGGTGGTGGTAGAGGTTCTACTGCGTCAGCTACATCGGCCATCGGTCGGTCAACATCAAGCACAGATACTTCTTGTGGGATCTGCTCGATTTCAAACTTTTCCCATGCACTAACAGTCTGATCAGTATTCCAGTCGTCCCCGCTATCAACTTGATAACTACTACCAGGAACGTCCCAGTTCTGTTCATCTATCTGTAACGATTCCTCCAACCAATTGATTCCTCGTACAGATCTCGGTCGCGAGAAGCTCATAAGTATTTCATCCATCTCCATTTGCTCAACCTGACTGGACTCATGGCGTTTGCGACGGGAGATATTCGCATCGCCGTTATAAATCATGCTCACATCATCGTCGAATTCCGTTCTGATCTGTTCATCTCCTTCCTCGCTGTCATATGAACTGTACTGTGTGGGCAAGGAGCGTTCGACATCCAAATAAAAGTGCTGCCCTCCCTGCTTTAGAAATAATTTGGCTGTTTCACAAGCATCCCAGCCTGCCTCGTGCTCATACTCTCTATTGTCATATTTCGTAAATTCTGGATGAGTCTCTAATTACCGGTCAGAAGTGAAGCAAAACACAACAGGACACCATACTATATATAGGGTAAACTACTGATCGCAGGTCATCTAACATATCCTTCATGCTTGAGTGATGCGCATCGCTATCCTAGGATTGTTATCTTAGATGTTCCTGTTGAGAGGATCAGCGGAATCCAACTTACGTCGACATCACACATTGTCCCGAAATATTTAGTGTCTATGATCCTTAGCAATTCTGTTAGTTCGAAATTTGTGGCTCTCTCAAGGTAGGATACGCACATAGGAAACAGTGAGCTCATTTGATGCGCAAATTCCTCGATTGAGCTTGGCAATGAGCTCACGAATTTCGCGTATATATTGATCAAATCCACGAATACATTATGCCCAACAATGGGTATTTTGATATGCGATAGGTGGTCAAAGATATGTCGAATTCCGGCATACTGGTTAACTTCAAGCATCAGCTTATTATATTTCTCGATGCTCTTTACTGACTCGATCGAGTCGTTTTTATTCTTTCGACGTATTTGGATAAAATTCCGACGGCCGAGTCCATACAGTTGCGGATAAGATTTTCGAATTGTTTGATGAACGATGCGTTTCTGATAAGAATTGGATACGGCAATGTTGAACCACGATGTCTCTGGCTGGTATCATATTAGGTGATAGTCCTAAAAATTGCACACAAATGGAATTCACACATACATTAGGATCATTAGCCCAAGCATCCAAGCCTGGTCTGTAATTGCGGGGTCAGCATAGTCAGATTGTCGGGCCTCAGAAGGACTCACAATGCACTGTCCAGGAACTGCTGCCCGCTGTGATCTACGTGGATGTCCTCAAACTCTTGTGTGATGAACCGCAATGCTCTAGCTTCGATTTGTGTCTGTTCATCTCTGTTCAAATACGGAACGCCGTTTGCAAGCCATTTGTTGAAATCAAATCTATTTCGTAGATGAAAAGCGGCTGCTGACATTTGGAACAAAAATCGCCTGTCGATACCAAACTTCAATGGCAGAATCGGTGACACGTAAAAGTTATATGGGCTGTTTGTTAGAATTCTGTGATGATCTTTTCAGCGCAGCTGTCAGATAGGACATACAGCATTACATATTCGCCTAAATAATAGTCCACTCTTAGCCATCCATAGATATAATCGAATCGCAACTGAGCGTACCCGTATCTTGATTTGCCTGTACAATGCATAATCCAAGCTGTATAATCTGAAATGCCTCGGCAGCCACCCTGTAATCGGAGTAACGGGACTGGATAGTTGCCAATTGATCAACCGACGCGGCCCCCGTAGCAGTGGCATTTCCATTCTCGTCATGGATTTCGTCGCCTTCACCGGCAGCGTCAGATGGTCCATTCAGATGTCCGTCAGGCGAAGCCGCCTTGTCAGCAAGTCGCAGTCCTGTAAATTCGCAATCTATCGAGACGAAGCTAGCTTCTGACAGCTGAGTATATATTACATTTAGCACTTCATTATAGTTTGCCCAGAGTATATCCATTTTTCTCTGGACCTGATGTCTAGTGGTTGTTTGACCACGACAAGATGCCGCGTTACCTTCCCAGCTGTTTTTACAACTGCCGCATTTGCGCAAGCTGATCTTGAGCCGCGCTATTCGGACGCCGCACTAACCTCCGCGGAATCATATGCTACTTTACAAAGCCTTGCGACAAATATCCCGACCAAAACAACCACATAATATTGCAACAAAATATAACAGCGGTAACTATGAGCGCAGACGTAGCGCCGTCGTACGGTCCGTCTCTCCATTATGACCATGCTAGGCTTATGGATGGCATACAAAGCGGCACTGTGTCACTCGCTTCATCCGTTACTTCAGCATCCTCGTCCATGTCGACTGTCACTCCTACCACGCATGTCCGCCATATATACAAGAAGGCTAGGTATTTTTTTATTAACCGACAATTTCCCGACGCTTATACGACGATTCTACCGTTGATCTCGCCATCATCTTTGCATGACCATATGGACAATAACATGCGTGATCATATATGGAAACTATACCTCGCATTGCTGGATGGTATTATGCATCTTCCATCGGATAGACTGAAGGATGGGTTTAGTAGGACAGAGATTTCACAATTTGAAAAGCTGGTCCAAGAAGGTGCGATTTGGGATCGGATCGCAGAGGCATATCAAACATCGTCCAACTTGGCTCCCGATATGGTCCTTACGTTGTAAGTAGCACATAAATTTAATCGTTAAGACGCTCTAATGTGTGTGGTGCAGATCGTTGCTTTGTACTAGACATACGACACACCCAGACATTGTTCGCGTCAAAGTTGAAAATTACATTCAGAAATTCCAGGGAGGCTCAGAAACTGCCTATTCGCGCGTTCTGGAATTCTACGCCATGGTCATTCTTCCAGCTTGTGAGAAGTGGGATGATACAAGGAAATTTGTGCTTTCAAATGATCTTTTTTCTGCTGATAAACGGCGGGATATGCTTAGTGCACTGGACCGCCTAAAGTCGAAATCAAGCGAAGCTAGAGCTGAAAGAGAAGCTAAAGCGCAGCGACGCAACGCCCGTCGTAAGAAACAGCCTGAAACAGAAAAGGAGCACCAAAAGGAAGTGCGTAGGGAGGAACCGCAATTCGGATCTTTGTCTTCTAGCTCTAGCAAGAGCGAGAACTATGGGGACGAACGTCGCAGCGCCACGGACTCCTGTAATGCGACGTCGATGCAAAAAGAGTTAATTGCACATTCAACTCGTTTGTTGGGCTTTCTGGCTCGCTCTTGCAGGCGACCGGGTGTTATTTGGAGGCTACTAGAGATTCTTTTGACTATAGTGGCGTTGCTAGTGTTGGCTGTGCCGGAGAGTCGTACTCGGTTGGCGCTTATGATGACTGTTTTATGGAAACGACTTAGGAAAACCATAACTATGGGCGTGCGTGTTAACTATTTGTAAGGTACCAGGACAAGATCTATTTGGTATGCTTTATGTCATAGCGCCGTGTCCATGATGCTCTCTTGTTTGAAAATGTAAAGGTACCCTATGGCTTTCGTACATTTGCGCAATAAAGTGTGCACACAAAGTAGACTCTATTTAAACCCTTGAAGAAAGACGATAGTTGTTTATATGAGTGGTGCGCCTCACATATTTGTAGTTGCTATAAAATTTACAGAACTGATCAACCGCCGCATAGTCAGTTTCAGGGGCCCTGGCCGAAATGATGAGAAAAACCACCAAAAGAACTCGAGTGACCTTCATCAATAATATCTGATAGCAGACATGGATATAAAATCAGAAAATCCTCCAGAACCCGACTTGGTCAATCTCTTTGTTGAGTTTTTAAGGCATGTTCCCTCATTTGATATTTCGAGCGACGATACTCTTGATACTCCACATTCGTTGACACCTTACCTTTCGCCATCATTTCTATCTCAATTGAATCCCCTTTTGCGTGCACGTCTTACGTTTAACATTCAAGCGTTCCAATTCGGTAATCTGGATAATTCCACAAAGAATTTTGATACCGATAGGGTCCTGGAAAATGTCCGCCACCAATGGGCAGAGCTTTTGTCATGGCCCAGTCCCGCATCAGAGTCTATGCCTGAATTAGGCCCAATACTGGCCAGGAAACTATACGACTCTCGAGATTTGCTTCTTGATGAGACACAAATCCAGAGTACTGAGAATGAGAGCGACAATAAGGTGAATATCAAGGGATTTGCCAGGCCCGACATTGAAACGTTTTTGGCATCCGCTTGGCTGCCTGCAACTGGAATTGAGATTGTGTGGAACTGGGAAAATGCGGAACGAGCATGGAGGGTAAATGAAGTCAAAATGTCACTAATGGATAGTAGTGCGGATGGATTTGGTGACTTGGATTTTCTGCAGGAGAGGCAATCAAAGTCATGGGCAATTGATATGACTGAAGCTATCACAGGAGTGCATGGATTGAAAGTGAAAGAGCAAGGCGAGGAGATCGATGACGATGATGACGACTCTTATTGGGGAGAATACGACAAAGACGTTGAGCCTCAAGGCGAAGATGAAAAACCAGTGCCATCACAAGAATCTCAGGCAGCGGACGTGGAAGATTATGATTATTACAGTCGGTATGACAGGGTCACGACGGCGCTGTCCAGTGAATCGACACAACAGCAAAAGACAGCAGATGTATCACCTGTGCACATTCATATACAAAACTCTCTGCGAAGCTTGCGTGACTTGGCTCGTGATTCAGGGATGTCTCAAGACGAATTTATGGATTTGATAAGAGAGGGAGTTCGCGGGTAAATAAGAGTTGGATCGATAGCGCAGCTATCTCGCATAGCACGGAGGAGTAAATACATATTAAAGAGAAAGGCTTAATCAGCACAACGCCATAGTAGTTATCAGGCGTTTTTGACCAAAAATCCCGACATTGGACTATGAAAGTTCGTACTGGATTCTGTAGCTCTTGGTGTCCCATGATCTTTGTAGCAAACTCAAACTGCGAAAGGATGATGTCCAATTCCTGTGACCTCGCGCTGAAGCAAAGTCTTCTCGCTGGAGAAACAGGATCTTGGAACTGAGGTTAAAGGTGGCCAGTACGAGTTGGTGACGAACTGGCCGTTGCACATAATCTTCTGGTGATAAAGGTGGCGCCAGTTATCTGCATTGGCGGTATAGTGATATATTTAGCAAGTTGATGCGCATCTCTCCATTGTCCCATCGCCATAAGCACAGTGTGTATGCCATGTGGGGGTGGGCACGAGTCCGATACAAAGTCCATTGAAGGATCGCCAGCAGATGTATATATAGATGGTATATGTGGAAACGGACACTTGCGGGCTGATGCCATCGCCAACTAACACTTGGCGGGCCTAGAAAACAAGCGTCTTGTGTTCTTTGACTACCTACAATAACCAGTAATTTACGAGTACCACTGTTCCTGCCGGATGAAAGGACAAAATCGTCCTCAGGGAGTGGGCTTTTTGCTGCGCTGCTAGCAAGACTCTGGGTCTATTCACTGTCGCTGTCGTCGTCAAATTAACCATATCATATCATAAATTTACTGCTACCTAAATACATCCAGACTTAACACCGTACGCAATAACAAGGCTGTGAGCTATCGATCAGTCGCGGGGGGGCTACAAGCCACTCCTGTCTCTTCCAATTGCCGAACAAGCCATTCCGGTGAACTATCGTCCTTACCGTAGTACATTCCTTCTCCAAAGGCAGAGTTCCAAGGCATTGCGCCTGACAAAACTCTCCGTATGACCTTAAATGACTCAAGGCTTGAGTAACAGACACCGGTAACAGGATCTCTGAAATGCACAGCCTTGCCGGTAATTGGACATAAGTGACGTTTCGCTCTTGCCGGTGTACGCCCGGACGACGCCTGTGGTCCCAAGAGCACTGACCGCACCGTGGAAGCGTCCAGTTTCTGGTCGGAAGGAAAATCAATCAACGAAACCAACTCTGTTGAGCAAGATACCAACTCCACTGGCAACAGGGTAGACTCTGGCTTCGTCTCTTCTGTCGGCAATATCCCGTCCAACGCTGTATACGCATTTTGAGGCTCAGTCGCTTCAGAGTCGTTCTTGTCGTCGCCGATGACCGATTTCGTAGCAGACACATCCTCAGGTACTGTCATCTTCTCCAATTCATCCAAGTCGCCGTCTTTCGTATTGACTGTCGTGGGAGCTCGACTGTCATAATCATCCTCCACTTTCCAAATAGAATGTGGCTCATTCGCCTGGTCATCTTGACCATCCACGACCCTCGACTTGGCACCAGACAAAGCTCCATCAGGTGATTTACTGTCTCCTTCCGTATTAGATGTAGACTTTAATGGCGACAATTCCGGAGCTTTCATATGAGGAGACATTGGCTCAACAGGCCCGCAGTCTTGAATGTCAATCTGCTGACCATCTTCCCGACTGGCCCGACCATCAGCCACGACGGGTGCGATCATATCTGGATCATTCGTTTCAATTGCTGGCAAGATCGGAAATGTTTGAGTTGGTGGGAGTTCTGCTGCAATGTCGTGCAAGGCTTCCGTGGTCGCGCTTAGCGGCGCACCAATCGCGTTCTCATTGCTACCGGGGTTGGCGCTCGAAGCGGCGCCTGCATTAGAATCTAACTTGGCTTTCTTGACGTATTTCCTCTTTTCTGGCTTCTCTTCATCGTTTTCCCCAAGATGTCTCCTCCAAGACCTCTTCCGACCATCAGGCCTTTCGCTCTGTTCAATTTCTTCGACAATCAGTCGCCTTTGGTCGACCGGTAGGTCAACTTGAACACTCCGCCACCGAATGAAAGGACCTAGTAGTATGAGTCGCTGTGCGAACATTGCAGCCCGTTGCGTTTTCTTGCGAATGACTTCTTGCTCAAAAAATTGATTGAGAGACGCCACATTATGCTCTTCGATAAGTTTGGCACGCTGGATACGTTCTTCCTGAGTCAGCACCTCCTTGTCCTTGGGCTGGTGATGGACGGGATTGCTCGCCTGGAGTCATTTGTTAGCCTAATAAAGGGCATGAAAATTGATACAACCTACCTTTCGCTTCTCTTGCTCCCGTAATCTTTGTAGAACATACTTTTTGTTTTTAACAGTGTGAGCACGTGTGCTAGACCGCACAACATCAGGCGCTTGAAACGCACTGATTTTGGCCCTCTTCTGCCTATTCTGATTTGATTCATCCTTTAAACTTTCAGCTTTTCTTGTTGGCTTCCTCTTGGTGATAAACACACCCATACGCTGGGCTTGTCGTTTTCGTTGTAGTTTCCTCTCCAGTTGCTCATGGCGTATCAATTCCCTCTCGCCGACATCTGATTCACCATCAGCACTTCCGGGACCCTCGTCTGAAGAGAGTGCCGAGTCACTAAACATATCGTCATCCTTCGCAGTTTCAGGATGCTTTCTCTTTTTGCTGGTAGACTTCTCCGGTTGGTCCCCATAAGTCTTGTCTACCTCGCCAGCATCTTCACCACCATCTAAGGCGGCTTCAATCACCACTTCATACTCTCCTAGTTTAACTTTTTCGTCCTTCTCCTCGTCATCGATTTCTTCTCCTTCTTCTCCTTCTTCTCCTTTTCCTCCTCGTTCTACTTCTTCTTCTTCTTCTTCTTCTTCTTCTTCTTCTTCTTCACTACTGCTCGCGAAATCCTCGTCATCGTCCGTCTCTGCAAATATTCCATCTACATCATCTTCTTCAGCGAGGCTTTCTTCAATGTCCAACAATCCTCTCAAGCGATTTCCAGCCGTAGTCCGCTTCTCGCGACCGGTCACCAGAAGCTCAACTGGTTCTGGAGATTCAGACACATCTGAATCCTCCTGTTCCAAATCGGAATAAGTCGGTGACCGTGACCGTGACCGTGATTGATCGCTAACAGACATTGGCGAGCAAGATGCACGAGATTTGCCGCGTTGTCCTTAGTGCGGAGTACTACAACCGTAGTTTATTGTATAGCAGCTGACTATCGTCCTAAATGTAGCAAACAGACGAGAAAAATCGAGAACCTTATTTCCGTGTTATCATCAGAATGAATATGGAACGCTGGGTGGTTAAGGTAGATACAACTGAAACCGCTACGCGTTGAGCGGCTTGATTGCCACCCAATTCAAAATATTCGGCAAGCATCCTAAGAACCCTTTATAATGTACCTCTCGGCTTAGAAACCACTAACAAAGATATAATTAATTTACGCATTTTAGATAATACGCCTGCAATTGCTTTAGCGGGTTATGATTCATCGCGAGTAATACTACGTCATAATTAATCAGCTATAACTCAAACGCCGGTGCCCGATAATCACAACGCCAAAAATTCAAATGCCAATTATAATATTACATATAATCGTCGAAACCTCAATCCATATTTTCTTATCGCCGCTGCGGTGTCAGCTTTTGATTCTCCTTCACTTGAGCTGGCGTTGCCTCAACCAGTGCAAACTCGTCGAAGCTAAACGCGGAAATAATCCTCGTTCTATCAAGAGCAGGAAAATCTCTGTCGGGTTCACCATCTTCTTCAACAATTCTGAGCGTCCACAAGTTAACATCACACTTGTCCTCAGTCAATGTGGGTTTTCTCTTTTCTTCCCAATACCTATAGAGAGAGTACCCGATGGTATCAGCGACCGTGACATATGGCTTCACCACTACTTCGAATGGCAAGTTTGGCGTTAAACACGTAGGACAATATAACTTCAAGCGTAATGGCTTGAGCTCCCCAACACCGGAAGCTGATGTATATATCTCGAAAGGATTTTTCTCTGCTGCTTGAGAGAGCTTGATGAGGGCTGACAAGTTGGATACATGCCCCACGGTAACTGAAATACGTGCAAGGTCCCTAGACGACACTGACTCTGGCAGGTCTTCGCTAGAAGTGGTTCGTCCTAGCAGGTGGTCTTCCCAAAGATAAGCCGGAACCGACTGCGAAAGCACCGGAGTAGACACACCACTTACTGCGCCAGCGTCGCTGACGCGGTCTTCTTGTAATACATTCTCATCCATTGAAATATCGCCCCAAACATTATTATACCGATTGTCGAAAGCGACGGCACCCCGAAACGATGAAGACTGCAAAAACTTCATTCCTTTGCTCTCTGAATTCCCTGCAAGGCCGATGTCTGCCACCTGAGCTTCTTCCCCTTTCCAGTTAGCTTCGGCGTCTGACATCGCTCCGCTTTGCCGCCCAGTGTGATGTTGCTTGCGATTATTTGTCTGAATATAAGTTGACAGCATTTGGTCAACATCAGGGATGAGATCTTTGGCGCGAGCCGGCATCTTCGAAAATTTGATCTGCCTGGCTGCCCTCTGTAACTCTTCAATTTCCATCTCATCGTTCTCGTTCTCGTTCTCGTCATCGTTGATCTGGCTAGATCTGTCAACCCGATATGGGTGATAGTCGGTCGACTCGTATCGAACGCCGTCATTGTCCTCGTCCTCGCCTTGATCCACGAGTTGCTCGTCGTCTGTTTCAAATTCGCTGTCGTGATAGTCAAAGTCCGAATCTGAGCTTTCGTCAGGCAGAGTGCGTATTTTCTGTTTCTTCTTGCGCCGTCCTCGTCGCACACCATTGATGGCGTCGGCCAATTCTCCAACGGCTAAGGCGGTACCTCGGGCATGAAGGGCCGGCGTGTCTGGCGTCGATGTGGAATGCACGCGGTCCGATTCGACAAAATTCGGGATAGGCGGTGAGTACTGATACTCTGGATTGAACTGAGGAGGCGGATCGGCAATAGCGGGACCTGCGTGTGAAGCAGCGTCAACGGCCCATGCTTTGGAATAGAGGTCTTTGTCAATGTGTATGACACGCTCGCCCACACCGTCCTGGATGCGGTCTAGATAGGACGTGCGGAGGCTGTAGAGAATAAAGCAGCGGTCGTGCAGCAGGGACATCGAGACCAAAATCTGAGACGAGCAATATTTGCTGTAGAGGATTGCGGATGAACTATTCTAGTGGTACGTCATAGCTTCATCTGTGCAGTCGGGGACTAGATAGAATGAGTGATATATTTTATCATCATTGTGTATATTACTATTGTCGGAGTCTGGACAAAGCCACAGTTCCTATGTGGCTGGGGAAGTAGTAACGAGTTGGGCAGTGCATATTATAATTGGTCCAGGGTACGTTAGGGCTTCTGCAATTTCCGGGCTAGGGCTCACCCGTCAGAAGCTTTGACTATAAATTGTGGGCCCCGTCCATCCATCTTTGAATTTTCTTCTCTTTTTTTTCTTCATACTTACCTGAAAGCGTTACCGGAGCTCATGAATTCTCGGTAACTGGTTGCGGAGTCTGCATTGCACAGCGCGGATTGTCTGCGGCTGCCAACTATCTTCGGGTAGTCTGGGCTTTGTAATTTTTGCTTTCGTCCTCTTTGAGGACTTACGTTTTGTGCGTTGTGATTAATGACTGACTATCTGAGTGTGGATAGTTTATTGTTGTAAAACTAGCTTAGAAATTCTAATAGTATTTTCTGTGATCATTTCTTCATTCATTTACTTATTTCTGCGTAGTGTATTTTTTTCATTTGAATCCCTTTTCCTTGAGATGGTGTGTTGGTTGTAATAAAAGTAGATGAGGAATTAACGTTGCGTTGGTTTAGTAGTGAAAGCAAATTAATCGCGTACCACCGTTCCCACGTCTACTCTAGACTACACTTTTGGTGTTGTTCCACGCTTCACCGCAAACAACTCCTCGTCACTTCCGCCCATCGACACATCGACACCGCATCATCTTAACTTCCATTCAATTGCTAAATTATTGCGTGCTCTGTTAGAAATACACGCTCAGCGCTGTGCTTCGCTTGGCGACCCGCACTCCTCAACATAATCTCATTCATTATATCCATTCACGCTTTTACCGGGTGTCGCGTCACAGTTAAGCTCCATCGGACGCTTCCCTCGGCTTGCCAAAGTACTCGCCAGTATTCGTCTGCACCGCGTGTGTGAGAGTGTGTTATATTGCCAGTTCATCGTGTGACTGATTCGTGCTCGTTTCTCAGGCTGCCGCGTGCCCCACAAAGTGCTGCCGGCATCCATCCTTGTCAGTCGTTCGTTGTCAGCGGCTCCCCGCTCGACGCTCGCCAGTCCTCATCTCCGTTGGCTCCTCTCGTAGGATTTATCGATGGCGAACCTCTCCTCTCGGTCGTCTCCGTCTGTGGCTGCTCTAGAACGTCCGCAACAGCAGCCAGCTGATGCTCTCAGTAGCGACTCTAGTCGTGCACAGTCTTTAAGAGTAAGCGCCGCGTCGCCGTCGGCTTTCGATCCAAGGTATATTTCAAAACGGTACGCACATCTTCTTTTGCGGTTGCTCCCTGGCCTGCGTTTCTTTCTTTTTCTGTTACCGCTTCTATTTATAGCAGTCGTCTGCTGTCAAACTAACATTCCATCCAGTGCGCGCGAACTTCAGGTCCAGGATATGTCTTTCTGGCCACAATTAGGCGCTAACTCACCTCTGGTGTCACCCAAGAGAGAACGCGAGTCCATCTTCGACAATTCCCCGGCCACATCTGGTTCGATTCATTCGGTGGATTTTCCAGGAGGCATTGGGCTTGGTTCCGACCTTGTCGGAACTACTTCGTCTTCATCATCCTCGCCGTCAACATTTAGCCCGGCTTTCCGTCAACGTGCTCGTGCCGGAACGCTGCCTTCCCGTCTGACGTCATCGTCTGTCACTGGCGGTCCAATCCTCAATCCTCTCGGCAACGGCGTTCTATCACAATCGGCTTTATCTACCACAGCTCCGTCTCCCTCGCTCTTCAGCAATCATCAAGACCAGCTAGACCGTCATATGTCTCCGTCAATAACTCTGTCTTCATCTCCCAGTGTCCTTCATCAGTCAAGCGTGCAGTCGCGCTACCGGTCTGGGTCCCTCAATCTTCCCACACATCGACCCATGTATGGTGCCTTCGGTTCTTCTGTATTTTCTTCAAACTCATGGAACGGCACTTCCGAAAGTATGACCTCTGACCGTGAACAGCCTGCGCTCAGCACGCTAGATTATCTAGGTCTTGAAAACACTCCTCATCCTGTCAGTAGGCAGCCGCAAGAGAATTCGGAATCAAGCACGCGCCGTTTAACCGTGTCAAACGGTCCATCGCCATCCTCAGCATCTGCAAGCTCGTCGTTCCTTACCGACATGACGCGACTCCGTACGGATGTCAATAGATTACGGTCTTACTCCGTCAATAATTCTGAAAGGTATGACGAAAGAAACGGCGTTGCACTCGAGGGATTGGTGGAAGAAATGGACGAACATCACGATCTGGATCAACTTGGGCAGTTAGGCGGCCACCACAATGCCAGCTCCCGTCCTCGATCGCGAACCACTGCCGGACCAGATCTACAGTCAAGAATTAAATCTTTTGTACAAGTGCCATCAAGACGTGACTACACAGCGAACACCAGCAACTCTGCAGGCATTCTGAATGGTGATATTGTCACAGCTGAGGAGTCATCTATAATAAACTCCTTGGATGACATGTCCATTGGACCGACACGCGCACTTTGGCTTGGAAGCATCCCACCAACTGCGACAGTCGCATCGCTGACCAGTATATTTAGTCAGTATGGAACTGTCGAATCGGCGAGAATCCTGTCAGATAAATGCTCCGGTTTTATCAATTATTCTAATACCGATGCTGCAATTCAAGCCAAAGCTGCGTTAAACGGTACGGAGATTGCACCCGGTACAGGGCCACTGAAAATCGGATTCGCTAAAGTCGTCCAACCATCTTCTCTGTCGATCAGCAGTTTACCGCAAAATGACCCGAAAACTACGTCAACCGACATTTCATATACTGTTAAGGATACTACCAAGCTAGAAAAGGTTATCTCAATCCCGACTCGCACACTCTGCGACATGGAACTTGACATGATCGAAATTGTGAGGGAGTATGGTGCAGATGACGATGAGATTTCAAAGATTAGAAGCAATCTGTCGAATGCTATTTCGTTCACCTCGTTTATTGAAGAATTGCCTACGCTCCCGGATCCTAATCCAAATCGTGTTTATGATGCTCCTAAGCTGCGCGATATTCGAAAGCGTATTGACAATGGCTCGTGTTCAGTTTCGGAAATTGAAGCAGCCGCAGTCGACATGCTTGATGAAATCGCTGAGCTTGCTAGCGACTATTTGGGTAACACTGTTGTGCAAAAACTTTTTGACAACTGCTCAGAGGAAGTGAAAACCAGGATGCTTCGAAGACTTGCCCCTTATCTTGCGCAATTGGGTATACACAAGAATGGTACTTGGGCGGCCCAAAAAGTTATCGACGTGGCCAACACAACGGGGCAGATGGAGATTATCGCCAATAGTTTGCGACCTTACACAGTCCACTTGTTTCTTGATCAGTTTGGAAACTATGTTTTGCAGTGTTGCTTGCGATTTGGGTCGCCATACAACGATTTCATATTTGAGACGATGTTAAGCAGATTCTGGGACATCGCTCAAGGAAGGTTTGGTGCTCGGGCCATGCGCGCCTGTCTCGAGAGTCACTACGTAAACAAGGAGCAGCAGCGCGTTCTCGCTGCTGCGATTACTTTACATGCTGTCCAGTTGGCAACAAATGCGAACGGCGCACTATTATTAACATGGTTTTTGGATACGTGCACGCTTCCTAATCGGCACCGTATTCTTGCGCCTCGACTCATTCCTCATCTTGTTGCTCTTTGTACACACAAGCTTGCATCGCTGACGGTATTGAAAGTCGTCAACTATCGTGCTGAGCCTGAGGCGCGTCGCGCCATTTTTGAGGCACTTATTCTTAACGCAGATGAGCCTGCGTTGGAGGAGATTCTGAGAGACAGTGCACAAGGACCAATAGTCATCTACAAGATTCTCACGACACCTTTTCTTGAGCCCGACATTCGACAGAGATCAATTGCTGCAGTCCGGAACGTTCTATTGAGATTGAAGGTCCATCCGTCTCAGGGATACCGTCGCTTGATGGATGAGGTGGGACTGTCGTCACGTAGTAACGGTTCCGCAACAGTTGCTGGAGGTATGGACGGAGCACAGCAACACTCGACTGTGCAGTCAAACAGGTCATCTAGCCACCACCAACATCATCACCATAACCATAACCATCATCATAACGGACGCGTCTTTAGTGATGTACACCAGAGGGAATTTGGCGAAGAGCATGCACAACCGACCGGTCAACTACAACAATTATCATATTACGGATCCTCTATATACGATCCGGCATCTCTTGATTATATATCCGCACGGCCGGATCCTGCCGCTATGGACTATCTTGCAATGCAGATGGAACAGATGGGACTCGCAGCAGCTGGTCGTCCTGAACAACAATATGCAGCAGCTTCGTCTCAAATGGTCAATCCTTCTATTTATCAACAGTCCTTACTCCAGCAGCAACTTCGCACCGGTCAATCACAGTTGCCATACGTCAACGTACAGAACTCTCCTCCTCCGCCACCTGCTGTATATGCCGACCAATTTCGTGGTCTGTCATCGCCAAGACAGACTCAGGCGGTTTCTTACCCAGCTGAGCAATTCAGAGGATTGCCACTGGTTGGCGGACCAGGAGGTAATTCACAGCAGTTACAAGCACCCAGTCCTGTGTTGAATGGCACACATCTAATGTACTCAACTTATATTGGAGGGATGACTCCAGTATATACTGATTATCCTCATCAACAAGCTCAGAATGTAAGACAGAGAGTGAGTTGAATGTTTGTGGAATGGTTTTAGAGATTTGAGTCTAACTATATGTGTAGTTTAAATAGCATAGACTCCTTTCATATCATATTTTATCTAATAATTTGCTTTTGCGGGAGCGTAAAAAGTACTTGGAAGGTAGGGTATCAAAAGCTTGGTTTTGAATTTTCCATGACATATTGTAGCTTGTTGGTAGTATATATATATATATATTGGATATTACAGACGGTTGCGTGTTATACTTTGGTTGCATTTTAATTTTGTTTACATATATATTGTAATATTTTGGGAATATCAAGTTAGCAAATATTGGACGGTCAATGTAAGTTGTTTTCTCTATTGCTATATAGTACTGACCACTTATGCAATGTGCTACAGTAATATATAGTAGCGTATGCTGAAAACTGATAATATCCTCTGCACAAGATACAACTTTCAAATATTAGTGACCAACGGTTAAACAAAAATATCAGGACAGTGGCCATCTTCTTGGCTGATAAAATGACATCAATTAAGGTTTGTTACAGGTTTAGCAAATGATATGTAACCCAAGTGCTGCGAATTCATATGTATTATATATAATATGGTCTTAAACAACTTCTTCCTAATGGTACTCGGTCCAGTGACAGCCAAGCAAGGTGCCTCATTAGAGAGATTTAGCAACTTTCTACTTTGGACATCATAACGCTCTTACAAAGTCGAACTTACAAATTCATCACTTACGAAGAGTATCACAACCGCCATAAGAAGACGAATAGTCGCATACATACACTCTTTCGATATGCCGAACGTTGGCACCAGGCAGTCTTTCGGGGCCATAGTCAGGTATTTTGCGGATTTAAGTGACGGGCACGGAAGCTGACGCTAAACGTGTAGGCAGGCGTTGAATGAGCAAGGCCAGAAGGGAAATTGTTGCATGTATGCTAACCCTACCTGAGACCCAAGGGTTCTCTAACAATTTGTGGGAAGTTAACACAACACAATTTTTGGGATTGGCATACCGTGTACTAAACCTCATTAGGACCTGGTTTGATGCTTATTACGATATACGTAAAAGGGGCTGAGATTCATGGGAACTTCACTGCACAATTCGTCTTTGTACACGCTTAATATAGCTTCATCCATTTTGTGCAGGGCCATAATTAAATTAGGGGATAATATCAAAAATGCCACTGAAAAGTGTGGTAATATCAAAAAATGCCATGGGGCCACGTACCACTCGTACCTGCCAATTTTGCGCGCCCAACGACTAGATATTTACACTACGTAGTTTTTCATTTTGAGTTAGCGCTAAACCCAAGTTACCAGCAGCATTTTTCCCTCCCTTATCCATCAAATAGGCACACGTAACTGCTAATTCTAATTCCACACTAACACCAACTGACCAACACCGCGTGGCTACAAGTTTTGAAATCTTAATAGACCTAATGTATGCTGGAAGGTTTGCCATGCTATCAACATCTGAGCTGTTGATCTTCTCCATAGCTATGTCCTTGGCTCTTGCTGCTATAACGTAGTCGATGTTCAGTTTATGAGATGAACATCTTATATATTCTTCTAGGCCAGTTTCTCCGGTTGTCACTTCCTGACAATAAGAATCCTGCACCAATGGCTTCTCGTATGCTGGCAGTTAATAACAGCCCTGTTCTTCATGTCGCTACGGTGTAGACTCCGTATACTGCGCCAGAGAGTTCGCTAACGCGCACGCGATTCATCCGCACCAGAAAGTTCATTTTGACAAAAGGAAATGCAGATGACAACGGCCTTGTTCGCCAGAAGAAGCCCACAGCATGCAAATGCGGCTGTCCGTGGCAGGTGTGCCTTTAAAACTATTACTCAATACATGGGTCGTTACACACTTAGTTGATACCATGAAAATCACCGACTGCGAGGTATAAATCCGCCGCATACCGAGAGAGCCGATCCTTGCAGACTACTCTGCTGCCAGAGAAACAATTCTCAAACTCGTTCGACACTCGAATCATATTTCAATATTCATCAGTTCTGAAAGGCTGTCTCTATTAGGCAGGAACATTTACAAGTAACTATTCACGCAAACTAGAGACGTCAACTGCATTATTTCATAGAGCCTTAGCCGGAACAACCCTTTAGCTATCGTGTCAAAGTGATCATCGATAGCATCATCGAGGCATTATACTTTTGTAAGCCCGAAGATGTCCAGCGCGCGCATCTTCATTGGCACATGGTCATAGCGAACATTGAACGAACACTGCGTATAAACCAAACAGATTTCTTAGTCAATATGGTGATCGATTTGCGTACACATGAGGCATTTCAGCAGAATTGGCGAGTTTGAGAGCTTCACGGCACAGCGCGACAGATGTAGTAATCAGGATGTAGCATTGAAGCTGTTGAGGGAGAATTTTCCGATACAGGTTGTTTACTATTTTATGGACCAGTGGTGCGTAGATGGAGTGTGTTAACGATGGGCGGAAATCCATATTCGGAAGTACGCGTAATTCGGATAAGCACCAGTTCACGAGTTGAAAGTAGTCACGGTGCAATGAAGAAATGAAGACCGCATTGAGATCCGGAACAGGGGACTATGGACCTGTACATGTACATGTACAATCAATCTTCGTTATCTTTGCCGCGCCAGCATCTGATTCTGCCTGGGTTACCAATTGATATTTGATTGGAGTACAGGTGTCGACCTCGCTCCTATCGATGTCCCTTGGCAGCGTATCGATCCTGGCGCTCTCTCTGTTACCAAAGACCCATTAATGGCCGGGAAGCTCTCGCCAGAAAGGAACGCGCAGACTCCCGACATCGACTGAGACCACTCAAAGCTTCCGATATAATAGAGGCAGTAGGAGGATGTGGATCTTGTAACGGAGTCGGTCACAATCGGCGGACATGTCCAAGAGGAGAGACGAAATGCAGGAACCTCAGAATGCTAATAACGTGGACGATGACAAAGTGACAGCAGAGGACGATGAAGAAGGAATTTGAGATGATATGAACGGACTGTCTGTCACTAATAATGCATATGTTGGAAATCACAGAAATTCTTCTGCGGCAGTCTGCGGCAGTACACAATGTACAAAGTTCTATTTTAACCTTGTCCTCCAAAAGGGAAGAGACATAGAGCATTGAAGCTCCGTGAATCCCCTTAAAATATTGCTCCAGATTCGATGTTGCTTCTCACACTTCGGCTTCGGTTTACTAACCGTATCCCGTAGCGACAAGACAAGCCGCAAAGCAAGTAATATTTTTTAGAGGCGCCGCAACTACTTGTCGTCCTTCGGTGGCTGCAGCAGCACTAGACAAGCTGAGTCATTTAACCTTCGACCTTAAGGGTGGAACAAATTCTCGGCGTTAGCGAGAACCACGCAGAAGCAGCCGGACTCGAAGGCAGAATTTTTTGAGAGAAACGACACAGTATTGCCTTAGTGGTTGAGACGATATAGCTTACAATTGATCCAGTATCCCGGATTCCAGCAAATAATTGGCTAGCGGGGCTCTAATGATTATCAGAGTCTTTACTGTCTCCTTTTATTAATTCTCAATCCACGACTGGGCAAGCCCAGCTACATACGGGGCACGGTCGCACGTACGCGATATCGCCACGTTTGTCTTCATCAGTATTTACTACATCTTCCACCTTGTGCTAACAACATCCCTACTGCTTCATCAAGACACCTAGTATTGTGATATTCATTGAAGAGCATGACACGTAAAGAGATATGAGTGAAGGGTACTCGAAATAATAAGACTTGTTAAGTAATCAATTGTGTGATTTGGTAAACTCGGGATCTTGTCGTATACATATCTTAGACCAGTAGCTGTCATTTTTTAAGGTTGGAGATATGTGTACGCTGTGTAAAGTGGTTGGCTACATGGCGATTTGGAACGTCCTGTGACGGGAGAGGTGAGAACAGTGCGACATATGTACAAATAAAGATGCAAAGAGAATTCGGATGATACGCATAACGCACCGCACCACCTAATGAGCCACCTGATCACTACTACCTGACTACGATCCTCGCAAAATTAGCCATAACACTATCAAATTAATTCAATTACTCAGAAACCTCTTTCTCACACTCTCTTATCACTAATTCACAAGTACGCGAGTTATGGCCTGGCTGGCCGCATGTGCCACATCGCCGTTCCTTCGGCGCACTCCTCCTCTGCTGACTTGTATGTTCCTGTATTTCTTGCTCTCCCAGCAGCCCATCGTCCCTGTGGCTCTGTAGCTGATGTCCTTGTTGTAGAGAGAGGCTTTCTCCTTCACGGAGTCGGGTTTTTCTAGCCCTTCGGCGTTTGCTTAACATTTTCATTCGCCGCTCGATCAAGATTTCAGGAATTCAACGCTGCCTATAATACTCGCACCGGAATGGTAGCTTTGGCCCAACGAGTGGGGAGGGCCTTCGCCCAAAGCGAAATGTCCCCGCTCTTCAAGTTAAAAATGGTGGTCCATCGTTTATGGGCGCGGCGCCCATGGAACAAGCTTTACAATAGCCGTTTAGGACGTCAGCGAAACCCTGAGGTCAAAAAGTCTGATGGCAATGGCGATTCCATGAATTATAAGAGTGTTGAGTCGAGCGGAAAGCGGAATTAATTTGTTAGTCTGCGGAGACGGCCACCTACAGCGGAATTGCCCACGGAACAACGAGTAGACAAAGTCAAGGCTAAGCTTCATATCCAACAACAACGGGTAGTTCGACCCAATCAAGGCTCCTCAGATGACGAGACGTCGGGAAACGAGTAGGGGTCGCCCTTGGCCCGGAGGACGAACCCCCGATCCGATCCGAATCGGGGGGTCCACATTTACAAACTACGGGATTTATACGCAAATGCGGCAATGAATATCAGATACAGGTTGATCTGGACACTGGAGCAGAAGTCAGTTGCGTCTCTTACGAATGGGCTCAGACACACCGGCTCAAACCTTATAAGCATAATTACCCGAAGACTTTAGGCGTGGTAGGTAATGTGAACATTGCCCCTAAAGGAGCTTACTGGGTGCGTTTTTCACTTAAGGACTCAGGCGGGAAAATTCGTGAATTTCATCGACCTTTCTTGGCGATAGATCGAGCACGGGCATTTACTTATCAATAACGCCGAACTCCAGCAGATGAGTATTCAAATCTGTCTCTTACCTGATCAACAGAGTCAATGGCATTTTTACTTTAAACAGCAATAAGCCTTTTGTGAAGGAGGAATGCGCTAGTCGGTTCCGCAAGCGGCTACTTAAAAACCCTAAGGTCTACGCGATCGTGAATCTAGGTCGAGAATATACTGAACAATAGTAGATCCTTCCAGATCCATGAGTTTTCGCGAATTGGCTACAGTGTCGCGTCGCGACTGTTGACCGCGTTGCCGTCGAGTGAGGGTTGCACGACTAACGGAGTATATCCGAGCAGCCTCCCGAATGCTTAGCTTAGAATTTTGTTCCATAGCCTGAAGGGCTAGAAT